>NC_137816.1:39628297-39643297 GCF_963921795.1 Nannobrachium achirus | reverse complement strand
TTAACCACTTGTCTTGAACCCTAACATCCATATTCTGAGAACATTAGCCAAAAATAGCAGATCTATTGTGAGCTTGTAGATCAGCTATTTTCGGCAAAGAGTATTGACGGTTCAAGTGGTTAAATATCTGAAAACACAAATTGACATGAATCCAAAATACACTGATGATTGTGCTGTCAAACGATGAAACTATATGGAATCTCTGAAAAGGTTGTGTATTACTATACCTGTGAGGCTGCTTAATCTCTCTCTCAGCTAAGGGGTCCTTGGCCTGAAAACGTTGAAGACCCCTGGGTTATGGTATCCATAGCAATAAGTGCCATCAGGTCTCCCAGAACTCAGAAGTTGGGCGTATGCAGAGAAACAATGAGTATACACTGTTTTGTTTTTATTAATTGTGTTCCTACCAATGCACTCAAAATGGTTAATGCAGCAGAATAAAAAGAATATATATTTCATATATCTTTGTTGATTGATATTTTGAAGTTTTGCATCCCATCAAAACCTTTCTTGTGTTGTGTGGCTGTATCAATGCGAGTGAATGCGCATGCATGTGCATTGCAGCTGTGGGTACACAGGTGTGCAGAGAGCCTGAAGGCAGATTCTGCTAGATGGAAGCAACACCACAGCTGGATGCTCCACTCTCCATCTGACGGGCTTCTCACCGCCCATCCCTGTTCGGCCTCATTTCTGGTCCGTCCCCGTTACAATAACCCATGTCTGTCTTCCCCACAAGGTCTGGGCAGATGGAAGAGGGACTGCCGGGACCTGCCAGACCAAGCGAATTATCCCGGGGAACGAGACCTGGCATGCCGCCACTAAGCGATTTAAACTTCATTTGCACCATGCCTTACCGTCCCTATTTTGGGCATGTCATTAGAAACAGTGTCATCGAAACAATGCAGATATAAGTGGTTAAAATGCACACTGTAGCTGGATTTTTTTAATCCGTATTCGGATCTCAAGCGGCATCGCATCAGTCAGGCGTAAATCGCAATGTCGGAGACAAAAGCAGAGGAATCCGTTACGAGCGAAACACTGTCGAGATAAACAGTCATGATGAGCAGCTTGAGAGAACGGAACGATGGAGAGCGAGAGAGAGAGAGAAACACAAGTGCAATCCCCCAGCCAATACCTCCTACTGTCCACACAGACACACACACACGCACACACACACACACACACACACACACACACATCTCTCCTCCACCCACAGTCACCAGAGACCTGATTAAGAGAGCAGAGCTATCGATCTGTGGGCTGGCAGGCCAGGATGGATGAGCAGGCTGGGTTGCAGGAGCACCAGAGGACAGGCTCCATCCCCCGCCACCCACACCAGAGCTGGGAACGGGGCCAGTGGTGGACAAAGTGCACAACCCAGGTACCTGATTCAAAATATAAATACTCCTTGTCAAATATTACTTGACTGCAAGTGAAAGTTACTCTGTCAAAATTGCAAGTACTGGAGTGCTTGCTTTTCAAAATGCAGCTTGAGTAGTTAATTCATGAAATTACAATATTTGCCTTGGTAAAGTACAGATACTCTTAAGTACAGTACTCAAGTAAATGTATTTCATTACTGTCCACCACTGAACAGGGCACACTGCAAAATCCCAAGTTGTTAATTGAACTTTAACAACTTTTAAAAATGGACCCATTTTTCCGTGCAAGGGCACGGCGGGGCCAGGGAATCTGGGGGGCCGCGAGGCAAGGTGGGGCGCCACAAATGGAAGCCGTAGCCGTGGCAGGGAAGAGGTTTGGAAACGGAAAGCTGAAGCCAGTGGAGCACTGGGGGCACGGCCGAGGATAGGTGGTCATGAGTCGAGAGAGGCCGCTAGTTAGGAGGCTTGGCAGGATGACATGATAACAGGGTCAAGGCTGCACTCAGATGGGGGGGGCTGAGGTAAAGGGGTTTGAGTGCTCGTGCGCATGGGGGGGCGGCGGGGGTACGTGGGGAGGGTGGATGGGTATTCCCAGGACTCTAGCTTGATGGAGTACTCGTGCCCTTGAACTACTTCCACCTCTCTCGTTCCCTCTCCCTCTCTCTTTCCCGCACAGACACATGCACTGCCGCTCTGCCTGGTGTTTGTTGGAGCGTGGTGGAAGAGGGTTGTCTGCAGATGGCTGCTTATTGGGCCCCAGGGTCCTGGAGGGTGGGTTATGGGGGACACCAGGGGAGACTGCGTATACGCGTGAGAGATGGCGCCCGGGGAGAAGGGCGAGGGGTCTGAACAAACTGGTAATGTTTCACCGTGATAACAAAGGGATATCTCACCTACAGTAATGTTCTTGTGCGCTTTGAAGGTAAAAAGGTGACGTCATCCGTTTTAGCCCGCCGTGACTTTACATTCCGGCAGCAAAGTCATGGATGATTTCCACTTTTCAGACTGCTTCATGTAAGAAAAGTCAGTTGTTTTTGAGTGCTAACCGTGCCAATATGTGACTTTGTGTGTGGGGAAAATAAGTATTTGATTACATAGAATAGCGAAAATTTCAGAATGGAGAAGTCTGCAATTTTCCCTTGTATGATTGGACAATATACAGATCCATCTAAAAGAATATATACTCTAGTCTGGTCTATATTGTGTAAAAGTTCATTTTCTTCTGAAATAAGATAACAATTTTTAAACTTTCATATATTCTACATTGCGCATGCAGTGAAATATTCAAAACCTTTTTTGTTTAAATTCTTGAATATCAAAATTCCATATCTCAAAATATTACACAAGACCACTGAAAACAAGGATTTATAATATAGAAATGTCAACCTTAGGAAGTCATAGTTGCTTGAAGTCCAGTGTGAAGTTTCCACAGTCAGTAATGATTTGGGATGATGATTTTTACACAATATTCTACTTTTTTTTAGATGGATCTGTAATGGATTAGAGCAGGGGTCTTCAACAAGGGGTCCGGGACCCCTAGGGGGTCCTCAGAGTTACTACAGGGGTCCTCCAAATCTTTGTATGATAGAAGCTTTTTTTTCTCCTTTTCTAATAACCACTTGAACCCTAGCATCCATATTCTGAGAACCGTAGCCAAAAATAGCAGATCTACAAGCTCGCTGCGAGGCGTTGTGAGCTTGTAGATCGTCTATTTTCGGCAAAGAGGTTTCGTATAGAGAGGAAAAGAGCAGACTAAGTACTGAGAGAAAGATCAAGTTTTGACGGTTCAAGTGGTTAAATATCTGGAAACACACATTGACATGAATCCAAAATATACCGATGATTGTGCCGTCAAACGATGAAAATATATGGTATCTATGGGTTGTGGGGGTCCCGGCTTCATCTCTCTCTCGACTAAGGGGTCCTTGGACTGAAAACGTTGAAGACCCCTGGATTAGAGAATTGGTCAAGCTTCACATGACATCACAATATAGAATATAAATAGTTACGACGGAATTCTTCAGGAAGGTAATGTTTGGTGTAAAGTGTGAAGTGAGCCCGCCTTGTACACAAGTAGGCCATACCCTACTTGTGCGCCCTTATTGGCTGTTAATGATGGCGTTGCCAGAAATGCTGGTCCCTGATTGGGCTACGGGCTTAAACACACATGGCTACCTACCTACAGTACCTACCTACATACGCAGCCGAACGCAGTACTTGCACGCTCTGCTGACGCAAGTAATTAGTGTGATATTTCAAAGACAAACTGTAGATGTTTTCTAAGACCTTTTTAAAACCACTTTCAACATGGTGTCCCTATTTTGGATGTGTCATTATAGGTGAAGATTTTGCAAATGCAAAGATCTTGAAAATGGCTGATCTACAATGTGACATGTGAGCTTGTGGATCGTCTATTTTATCATTGTTCGTATGGCATAACCACCCAAGTGGTTCACTGTGGATCGGGTTAAATGTATGATGTGTAACTTTTCTCTGCACTTTATATTCTGTGCTTCTCGTCTTTCTTTCACACTCTTCTCACATGAAAGCTCTCTTGATTCTAGCTGAGTGAAAACTAACTTCCTTACATTTACTCAGCATAATGAGCAGGTCTGAGTCGTCCCACTGATTGAGGCACAGCGAGACAGAGATCAGTTACCAGACCATTCATTTGTTTGATGGAATTGTTTCAATGGCAGTGACATGAGTCGCACGTCCGACTATTCTTTATTCTATCATGAGCATTTACGTTATAACAATAACATACATGTGTTTTCATTGCAGTGCATAGACCGATTGCAATTAGCCAGTGGCTAGCTGGTGGAGCTGAGAGGAGAGTGGAATGATGGCTGGATGACAGGCCAGGCTCTTCAGCCCCAGGGACACCCTGAGTACAGGCACACATACACATCAATGAGCCCAAACCCACACTAGGTCAGTGCGTGTGTGTGTGTGTGTGTGTGTGTGTGTGTGTGCGTGCGTGCGTGCATGCACGGGCAGTCGGGCACGCCTGCATATCGTCAGTGTCGGGCAGAAACCTTGTATCTCCAAGTTTCAAATTAGTATGTTTTTCGTAACAGCCCTGCATCATAGATTGAAAATAGCAGATCTACAAGGTGCGATGCGAGGCGTTGGGTGCTTGTAGATTGGCTATTTTCACTATTTTAAATTGCTAAAAGTAAGGTTTTGGACATACAAGGTTTTCACCAGACAACCAGGATATCGTTGTTGTCGGGTGAAAACCTTGTATGTCCAAAACCGTTCGTTTTACATTTATCATTTTAAAAATGATTAAAACTAGTGAAAACCAAAAAGAAAAAAAAAGGCAATCTACAAGCACACAATGCCTCGCAGTGCGACGGCCTTGTATGGTGAAGCAGGGCTTTACTTTACAAAAAAACATACACATTTGAAACTTGGAGATACAAGGTTTCTGCCTGACGTTATGTGTGTTACTGGTGCCAGTAGATCCAAGATGTTTACATGGAGCTCATGTTTATTCTGCAGCTAGCTGTACCGTGCTGGCTCAGCCTTAGGCTTGGTTCCCATTAAACTCCTCCTGACTGTTCCTGTAGCTCTCTTTCTCTCTCTGTCTCTCTTAATACACGCTTCATCCCATGTACTGTAGCTTGTAGATCGGTTATTTTATTTTAGGCAAGCAACACTGTCATTAACTAGAAAAGCAGTTCCTGCAGAAATCTTTTACTCTGCTTAAAGTAGGTGTCTCTTTTTGAGCGGTGCCTGCCGCTCCAATGTTTGACCGAGTGTGTATGTCTGTATGTCCATATGTATCAGCACGGCCTGCAATACCACTGGGTGACCTACCTCCAAGTAGCCTAAGGCACCGGTCAATTCACACTGGGTGTGATTATTTTTGATGTGATTGCTGGAGCTAGTCTGGTTTCTGCACGTGCACGGTGGTGCGATGATAATCTACTCTGTACACCACTGTGTGCGTCTGCATTTGGGCTCCACTTGAAACTTTTTTGGAACACAAGCATGAGTTCAAATAAATAATGGGATCAATACCGAATTATCATGATCTCGCTCTCATAACTTGGCCCGCGCGGCGATGAGGAGAGACAAGGTCATGGGAGAATAAATAGCAGGCGGACTAGCTAATGATCTATCATTCTGGACAAGCGGCTGCACCCGGGAGCGGGCCGGCTGACAAGATCATTAATAAAAGCTGCAGGGAGAGTGATCGATCGGCTTGATGGATGATCAGAGCCACAAATACTATAAAACACCTGGATGTCAGGCCCCGTCCCTCTGAAGAGGAGAGGAGCGGGAGGAAGGGGCGGGCCAGCCTGGCGGGACAGCCTGTCTTCAAATCAAGACCCCAATAGAACTACGAAGTTTGACAGAATTTACACATCCTACCTGGTTCACGTTTTTTCCCCCCATTCTGAATTCCCATAGACTTTTTTCACATTGCGTCATATAAGAACTGTGTTCCAAACATAAACAAATGATCTCAGCGGTTTGACTCATATGGATATATGAAGAATCAACTGATGGTGAGAAAACGCTAATGTTACTGTCGCAGAATTACATTTTCGCCAGAAACAAACTGTATCAAATATTAGTGACTGACTCTCACAAACCATACAGAGCGACCTCCCCGACAATATCGCGGAGACCGTTTGTTTATTTTTGGACCACAATGCCTATATGAGACGATTTTAAGATGACACAATGTTATTCTCCATAGAGAAATTACTTCCGCGAACCGGGGAATGAACGAGTGACGTCATGACTTTGTTACTCTATAGAGATCGGTGAGAGAGAGAGAGAGAGAGAGAGAGAGAGAGAGAGAGAGTCACCCAAAATGTATTGGGTTGTGTGTGTGTGTGTGTGTGTGTGTGTGTGTGTGTGTGTGTGTGTGTGTGTGTGTGTGTGTGTGTGTGTGTGTGTGTGTGTGTGTACGTGTACACGCGCGCGCGCCTGTACGTGTGTGCTTGCACGTGTGGTGTACAGCAGTGGTTCTCAACCTGTGGGTCGGGACCCCCAGGGGGGTCCCCAAATTATTTTGGGGGGTCCCCAGATGATTAACCTAATTTGCAACATTGTTTTCTCACTCAACAGTAGACAAACCAACATAAAGTTTAAGTGTATAGGGTTTCTGCACATTTATAAAGTGACAATTTAAGGACTTTTTAATACCTCTAAAATGACACATTAAATATTGGCCAAATTGTCAAATATTAGAGGCACAAATTGGGAAAATAGCAGAATAGCAGAAAATAGCCCCTCTACATGCTCACAACGCGAGGCGTTGTGAGCATGTAGAGCGGCTATTTTCACAATATAGAACCGTGTCATACAAAATGTAATGCCTCAACTCTTATTGCTCATCAGGGTGGGGTGGTCCCCAGTTAAATATGATTATTTTGGGGGTCGCAGCCTGAAAAGGTTGAGAACCACTGCAATAGAGATCAGTGAGAGAGAGAGAGAAACACTGCACTGTCACCCAAAATGTATTCTGTGTGCTTGCGTGCGTGCGCGTGTGTGTGTGTGCTGTAGTACGCGTGTGCTTGCACGTGTGGTGTACAGTGTAGGAGCCCCCAGTGTGAGAGCATCAGTGTAATTTAAGGACGATGAGGCAGTCAGCAGGTGTGCCCACTGTACAGCGCTACACTGGGGTGTAATGGGAGGTATTTATTATTGACCCGCTCACTTCACAGCCTTACTGAGATGATCAGTGGAGATATCCCCATGCCTCTGAATGCTGTCTCTCTCTCTCTCTCTTTAGCTCCCCTCTTTCTTGCTCTTTCTTTCTCTTTGTCCATCTCTCTCTCTCTCCACAGTTGTTCTACCGTTGTTTCCTGTTGAGATTGGCAGATTTCACCCAGGTTTTTTCCTCTCACTCACTCAGCAACGAAATAAAAAGAAAATAAACAAAGATAAAAAATAAAAGCAGCAGGCAGTGATCACCCCAGGATGTGCACTGCAATGTAGTTTCAAATGCACTGCTTTGTTGAGAGTAAAAAAGAAAAAAGACCTGTTTCACATGTGTGATCTAGGCAGGTTGCCCCAGGAAATGTGCCAATCTCAACAGGAAACAACGGTAGCCCTATGTGTACAGTTACAGTACAGTATCTCTCTCATCTACACTCGAAACACTTCACTCGAGCGCGCACGCACACACACACACACACACACACACACACGCACGCACGCACGCACACACACACACACACACACACACACACACACACACACACACACACACACACACACACACATGGGTGCCTTACTCAGCACTTGATCTAGATTCCTAATCTTCCCCAAGAAAGAGAGAGAGAGAAGGAGAATGAGTTCAGAGAGAGTGTAGTCGCCTTGCATGGCTGCGCGTATCAATATCTGTACATTGATCTGGCCTTGCCTCTCCTCCGCCATCCGTCCAGATATAGATTGGTTTTCCCAGCAGATATCTGAGACCAGCATCTGACTGATGGGCGGTATGTATGTAGGCTATTGAACCAGCGGGGTGTCCTGTCCTGTCCTGTCCTGTCCTGTCCTGTCCTGTCCTGGATGCCACAGCACTGTGTTAAAGCCTGTTTTATGCTCCGCCGTACAACGGTAAAACAGCAGATGTACAAGCTCACAACGCACCGTGCACACGCTCAGGTTGTGCGACAACACCGTCATATGCCGAAGTTCAGGTTGCAGGCATCAGCACTGGCAGCCAGGTAGCACGTACAGTACATCAGGACAGTGGTTCCCAACCTTTTCAGGCCGCGACCCCCAAAATAATATATTTTAGCTGGGGACCCCCACACCCTGATGAGCACTAAGGGTTGAGGCATTACATTTTGTATATTGCGGTTCTATTGTGAAAATAGCATATCTACATGCTCACAACGCCTCATATTATGAGGCATAGTGAGCATGTAGATCTGCTATTTTCACAATTTCAGCCTCTAATATTTGACAATTTGGCCAATGTTTAATTTGTCATTTTAGGTGTATTAAAAAGTCCTTAAATTGTCACTTTAGAAATGTGCAGATACCGACACTTCAACTTTATGTTGGTTTGTTTACTGTTGAGAGAAAAAACTATGTTGCATATTAAGTTAATCATATTTGGGGACCCGACCCACAGGTTGAGAACTCCTGCATTAGGACATAGTCTTCAGGCATGGTTATTGGCTATACACTGTCTCAATTAGTATGCGTGTGTTTGTGTGCGTGTGCGTGTGCGTGTGTGTGCGTGTCTGTCAGTGTGCTGACCATAAATCAGACACCCCGGGCCTGGGGATCTCCTGGCTCCTGCCTCCATGTGTAATTACAAAGCTGACATTTAAACAGAAGCAACCATATTTCACTCCCTGCCAGCATTAGACCCAGAGTGGTCTACAGATGGAGTAAAAGTTTTCAGGAAGAAAAAAAAGAAAAAGAGAGAGAGAGAGAGAGAGAGAGAGTAGGAGAAAAATCAATAAGAGGTAAAATGCATTCTAATGCCTTGTTAATGGACCCGCATATTAATTATTCAACGGTGGCCATTTTATCTGCTCATTAAAGTGGCAGCTCGGTGGAGAAATATGCAGCATTGTTCTGCTCTGCTGCTTGCAGGGTTATTACCAGCATGTCCTCTCCGCTCTCTAACACTGCTTACACAGCGCCGGACACAATGTTCACAGCATTCGTGTTCTTGTTGTTGAGCTGATTCGTCCATTGTTGTCTTTTGTCTTACATGAAGATCAATATCCATGTGTCACTACTGTCTTTAAGTGTCCATCTATCGAGAGCGCAATCGAGAAAACAATTTTAAAGACTACTACAGTGGCTCTCAAACTTGGGGTTGGGACCCCAAGTGGGGGTCCACAAATTATTTTGTGGGGTCCCCAGATGATTAGCTTAATGTAAAAGAAATGTCTCACTCAACGGTAAACAAACCAACATAAGTGTATACAGGGTATCTGCACATTTATAAAGTGACAATTTAAGGATTGTCAAGACTGTTTTAATACCAAACTGGCCAAACTGTCAAATATTAAGTAAGCAAGAGGCGACATTGTGAAAATAGCAGATCTACATGTTCACAACGCCTCGCAGTGCGAGGCGTTGTGAGCATGTAGATCTGCTATTTTCACAACATTTATCTGTGGAACCGAGTCACATTAAATGTAATACCTACAAATAATCCCAGGGCTTGTTTCCATTAAAGATGAAGTGCCATGATTTTTTTTCCTCCCTAAAACATGATTATCAGGTATTATGACTATACTAGAAGGAAGATCTTTTCCAAAAAAGTGTACAGAAAGAGTTGAAATGAGGTTTTTATGTGGCCACACCCACCAGTTCATTAAGTATGGCTGGTTGTCATGGTGGGTGGTAACCCAGCTGAAGTTAGCCACACCCACAGTGTAGCGTGAATGGTAAAAGGGGAGGGGATGATTATGTAATGTCATTTTATCTGTGTTTTTGGATCAGCACTTTTGACCCACAAGGTGTCAGCCTCCAGGAAGAATCCCCAAATACAAAGAGAATACATACTTGCTCATAACAACCACACCAGGGGGCCTAATGAAGTACTGTCAACATCCTAGACACATGAAAAACAGAAAAAGTACAAAACTATGGCACCGCCTCTTTAAGGTCCTGTGTATTCAATTTATAGCGACACGTAAAGACAAACAATAATATACGGTAATATGCAAAAATATCATATATACAAAAAGTTAAGGAATAGTAATAAAAAGAAAGATATGTGCAGTAAACAGTTGGGGGGGGGGGGCAGTCATTTCCTGGTGATTTTTTTTTTTTCTACAGGGGCCAGTTACAAATTGCAGCCACCTGTAGGTACTCTTTTAGAGCGGTTTTGAAGGCGGGTAAGGAGTCACACTTTTTCATGACTGTTGGTAGGCATTCCACATTCTGGTGGCATAGCAGTAGAACAGCTTTGATCCCAATTTTGTGCCAATGATGTGCCCATGATCTGTATCCATAATTAACTGTCATTAGCAAATATGTGACTGGAATCTGGAAACATCAGTACAACACGTGCTGTACTTGTAATCCGATGCTATGATTTAGGCTGTATGAAGGTCAGAATATCATTGACTCTAAAATGCTTGAACACTTCATGCTTGCAGCTGGGGGTAATTTCACAATCTCTGACAAAGCATGCCATTTGAGCTAATCCAAATAAGAACAACGAAGCTAGTTATATTATTATAGAATAAATGCTTCCATGTGTGTGTACAGTTTCTCAAAATTATTATTATATAATAATATAATGAAATACTTTAGTTATACCTTTGATATACTTTCCATAATTCCTTAATGTATAAGGTAACAATTGTACTTGGACAAGTAATTTCATGCTTATTTTTTCCCCATTGCACAATGCACATAATTGTATCTGTATAGATCATTATTGGTCACATATTATTTGTACATGACGCTGCATACAGTATAAGTACACTGTATATAACTCTGTACACTGTATATACTATCTCTTTCTTATTCTTTTCTGTTTTGGCGGAGATTGTAAGTAAGTAAGTACATTTTATTCATAAAGCACCTTTCGAAACAAAGTTACAAAGCGCTGTACAATGGACAAAAGTATACACATTGTATTATCACTATTTTGCTCACCTTATCATTGTAAATATGAATTAGACCAGCCCATTTTCAGCTCCGCAACATCATATTTATGCCTTCTCTAGTTCTTAATTTTAGTGGTTTCTTTCTTCTATCTTTGGTCTACAGATCCATCCCACTGTTTGGGTATAAAGATTTGACAAGTGATGTACAGTCAAATATTTCAAGCTGTCCATCATGTGCGTTGGGTCATTTACCTCCAGGACAATACGCATGTCAGATGTCTATATAGATCAGTGATTCTCAACCTTTTCAGGCCGCGACCCCCAAAATAATCATATTTTAACTGGGGACCCCCCACCCTGACGAGCACTAAGAGTTGAGGCATTACATTTTGTATGACACGGTTCTATATTCGCAATGCGAGGTGTTGTGAGCATGTAGATCTGCTATTTTCACAATTTCTGCCTCTAATATTTGACAATTTGTTGGTTTGTTTACTGTTGAGTGAGGAAACAATGTTGCACATTAAGTTAATCATCTGGGGACCGCCTCAAAATAATTCGGGGACCCCCCTGGGGGTCCCGAGACTCCCGACCCACAGGTTGAGAACCACTGGTCTACGGTATATAGATAACCAAAGAAACATTCCTTGCATTCTTTAACGTTCTTTCTCCAATAAAATAATTGTCAATTTTACTGTGGAACAAAACTGAATGCTCGGACTCAGAACTAGTGTAGGGCATAGACACTGTGGATGAGGCTGGAGGCGGGTGGAGGGAGGGCTACTATTAGCAGTGCGTGCGTGGAGTTGGGAGAAGGAGGTGAGGTGGGATTTGTTAGAGGGGGGAAAAATTAAAATTCCTCTTTGGCCTGCTGTCAACCTGCGTATGCTGGCTGCTCAGAGGAGCTGCGTGACAGGATTCCTAATGACACTGCAGCAGCCATTGCCACAAATTGCTTTGACTTGATTTATTTCTCCTTCTTTTACCACCACCGTTCCTCCTCCCTCCCTCCTTCAGACACTGCCATTCAAGCATTCAGTCTCTGGCGAGCGCACGCACGCACGCACGCACACACACACACACACACACACACACACACACACACACACACACACACACACACACACACACACACGCAGCAATGTCTCCTCTTCAGCACCATGCCAGTGGCAGAGAACATCTGTCTTTGGGTCCCCCTGCCACACAGTGTTACAGTCAGTGTAGGTCGCTCAGTCGAGTGGCCGGTCTGGAAACGGCCTGTGGGGCAGAGCAAACCACAGCTGACTGGGGGATGGGGCGTCTGAGCGTTAACTTGTCCCCAGGTCCATCCTGCTTGCCTGCACCCACACCACCACCATGCCCTTTCTGATTAGGACTGGCTCTGAAATAAAACTATTTCATAACCAGTAAGACTCTCATTTTTGATTACCATAGTATACCGGTAGTCAATCACAGTTGCCCATGCACTGTGATTGGTAGAGTGTGACAGCTGGTCAAACTTTTTCATGTTAAGGATTTAAATTAACATGTACAGTATTTGGCCGCAGACCCTCATCTTAAAATATTTCGGCTTTCCATTTTAAATCTCTCTCATTATATCTTTTCCTGCAAGATATGTTTTTAACTGTAACTTCTGTTAACCGCAGCACTTCCGCCACTTCCGGTGTCTACAGGTTCATGCCATTCACATCGCATATTGTGGCCAGGGTGAAAATGTGGGAACCACTGCTAGAGGGTTTAAGTGGTTAAAATCAGCATCAAATAAAGTGGATGTTCCCACTCTTCCATTTTGTCTTTGTAGTCGCATAAATAAGTGCTACTCTAGATCAAATGAGTTGGAGCCTATTTATCTTGCTGCTTAGTTGGAATGGAAGCTGGGGTGGCTCAGTGGTAAAGTGCATCCGGCTTTGTCAAGCGTCTGCATGAATACAATCGGCCCATTCGGGGGGGTGAACTGTCACTGCATCACTCTTTTTTGTCACTTTTTAACTGCAACAAAGGTTAGTGGAAAACACTCTGAATCCTGGCAGGGGCAGAGTATTGATGATGTTTTAACTCTGGCAGTTAATAGACTAGTTATTATGCCAATATGCCACGCCTTTAGAATCAAGTCGTCATTAATGTGACAATATGACACACCCCTAGAATCAACATGCTGAAATGTCCACCCTCTGGTTTACACTGATTCCAATCACAACTGCCCTTTTTATTTGTTCACTTTGATAGCCCATGTGTTTGGAATTTCCAAGTTATAACTTAATTGCAATGTAAATAATTGTTAATATGTGGCAGTATATACAGATACACACACACACACACACACACACACACACACACACACACACACACACACACACACACACACACACAAATCTGGCAAGTACAGACAGCAAACACTGATGTCCTCTGCATTGTTGTTCAACTTTCCCTCTTTCTCTCTCTCGCCTTGTCGTTCGGATGAGCTCTGTTGATTCGATTTGACGTTTTGGTTGTGTTGTTCTGTTTTAATTTGTGATCCACGTTATTTCCACACTGTGCACTACCGTGCGCGGATATTTCTCTTTCATTCTTGCAGTGCTGTCTGCACAATCGACAGCGATGCATCCCTATATACGCTCAAACCCTGTTGTTTGGCCAGTTTTTTTAATCTGCTCACATTTAGGCTGTTTAAATTGTTTCAGTTGAGTTAAGCTCCTATTTACCTTAACCGATGTGGAATGCTATCAGAGGCAGCAGGCGCTACTCTGCCAGTCAGCCAGCAGATAGCTTGTTCATGCAGTGAAAGCCCAGATAAGGAGGTTGAGGAGGGAATACTGTTTAATCAAACAGTGAAGCACAGGGGAGGTGAGTGCAGGGAGCCAGGTGTGTTTAAAGGACATTTTGCTTCCACTTTTCTGCCTCTCTTTTTACTCGCTCTCGCTCTCTGTCGCTCTCTCTCTTACTCTGAATCTCTTTTCATTTTTCCATTTTCATTTTCTCTCTCTCTCAATCACTACATTTCTATATCACCCGCCGGTCTCTCTCTATCTCTATCACCCTCTCAGGGGTGTCGCACCAAATTCTGGGCCCTGGGTACAAGGATTTACTGTGGGCCCCCCACGAATGTACTTTAACTATTGAAAAATAGTCGTGCTGCGAGCTTGTAGATCTTGAAAAATCTAGAAAATTTGTCTTTGAATATTTTTGTCCTGATTCTATAAATGTCTTCTAAATCCTTCTAAGGTTTTTCAAAAAACCTTTTGTTTTTGTTTCTATGTCAGTGGTGCTCAAGCTTTTTCATCTGAAGGACCCCCAAAATTATATGTATTTGGCCACGGACACCCATCTCAAAATATTTAGTTCTAGGGACCCCCCAGAAGTAAAGTTTGAGTTACAAATGTTCGCTTAAAAAATACATACTGTATATTCAAAGATTTGCACACATTTTCACGACTTTTCAAAAATAGCAAATCTACAAGCTCGCAGCACGGCACTCGGTGCCGCGCTGTGAGCTTGCAGATCTGCTATTTTTCAATAGCTAAAGTATAATATAATTCCAGCCCCCTCCACCTTGGGCCCTGGTAACCCTGTCCCACTTTTCCCCCCCTTGTGACGCCCCTGCTCCTCCCCGTTCTCTCTGTGCCCTTTTCAGTGGGAGTGGGTGAGGTATTTATCATCTTTATACCTGGAGGTTTGAGGGCCATGTGTTTGGTCTGATAGATGGGCCAGCCAGTGATGTGCAGCCACCTCAGGAGACACAAACCAGACAGCTATTTAGTGGCTGAACAACAAGACACATTGCTTTTCTTTTATTGTTTTCAAACTGCCAGGATGGGTGTGTGTGGGGGAGGGGTCGAAAAACAACAACAACAAAGGAGAAGACAACAGATGTGGCCTCCTCCGCTCCGTGTCCAGAGAAGCCCACAAGGAGCTCGAGCCAGGGGTGTTGCTCCAAGTTCTGGGCCCTGGGTACAAGGATTCACTGCGGGCCGCCCATGAATGCTCTTCATAGGAGGAGGGGGTTTAACACATTTAGACTGGGAACGCATTACTACGCATTATGTTGTGCTTTCACTATTATA
>NC_137816.1:39393297-39625797 GCF_963921795.1 Nannobrachium achirus | reverse complement strand
TGTCTCATCCCATGCAGGACATTCCAGGCAAGTTCCCTCCGGTCCTGTTCAGGCCAGAGATATTTGATGTCCTCCACTGCCTCGAGCACCGGCGTCCTGGTTGCATCTGCCACCATTGGCAACACATTGAGGTTAGACAACACACTCCATATTTGGCCGTAGCTGCATTGGGAACTCCTTAGATGGTTATGGCTGAGTGATAGTGGTCCACTCACTGGCCAGTCCTCCCTTGAAGGAGTAGTTCACCCCCAAATAAGTAAATTTACTGTAATCAATTTGTTTTTGTCTTAGGAATGCGACAAAAATGTTTATTGATGTGGCATGAGTAATCAATAGAAAAAGTCATTTTGGGGGTGAACTACTCCTTTAAGCCAATTTTAATAAAAGACAAATAAATAAACAGCTTCTCAATCATTAGATTAATCAAAAAGTAATCAAATAATAGTGTTGCTTCGTGCGTGATATGGACAATTTGACTGATATCTGTCTGACTGCTCAGAGATGCAACGGAAGGCTGTTGTGCTGTTGTGTTGAGACGTTGAAACTGCTTGAACCCCAGCATCCATATTCTGGGTGGGGGGACATTAGCCAAATACTTTTGATGAAGAGATTTGGTGTAGATGTGGAGAAAGCAGGTCCACATAAAGAGCCAGCTCAGGTCCAGTTTACTAAGTCTAGAGGACAGAAAGATCAGCCAAACAAAGCCTGCAGAGTGCAGCTACTGTTGGAGCACCACGTCCAATGCTGCCAACGGACCCCAGAAAGGGGGGGTGAGAGAAGGAGTGGGGGAGGGGGGTGCGAAGGGGTTAAGAGGAGGACCGCGTCAGCGGCACATCCAAGCGGAAAGAAGACAAGTGGCGGCAACGACAGGAAAAAGACCAAGGCTGCCCATGTCCCCATGTCTCCTATGTGTGCCCCCCCACCCCCACCCCCACCCCCGACTGCAGACAAGCATATGTGGGCTGACAACATGACATTGCCAGTGGAGGGAGAGAGAGAGAGAGAGAGAGAGAGGCGAGGACCGGGAGCTTCTGTGGCCCTGACGTCCCTGGCTCTGACAGCTGATGGGGGGAGATTAGACTCAACGCTTGCTGGCAACTGTCAGCCCCCCACCCTCCCCCTCCCCTCGCCGCACCCCAAAAGCCACACGCTGCCCTTTACTCACCTCCAACCAACCCTTCACCTCCGGCCTCCTGCCCCACAGCCATGCAAGCAGAGACTGGCATATACTGTATGTAGTGTGTGCATTGTCTGACCCCATTCACACACACATTTCAATCATTTATTTATGTCCACATAAGAGATACAGTACACAGACACAAATATTACAAGGTGCTGCAATAATGTACAGTCGACAAATCCTGGACAAATATCCAATACCCACACATCATTCAAGGGTACAAGTAACAACGCCTTCGCCATATTTGGCGACTACCGATTGCACAGAATTTTGCAAGGCGTTTAGCTGCTTTTTTTGGCATCCCAAGTTGTTGGAAGCCTCTTACAACCAACCTATGTACATGTCCTAGGCTGCCAAAGATGAACACAAATAGATTGCACCTATAGCCTAGCTCTGTGATGGTTCGTAGGAGCGGCTGGTATTTAGTGACTTTAGTCATAAAGGCTTCTTCCTCTAAGCTAGAATCAAAGGTACAGGCCACTTCAAGAATGGAAACTGATTTGTCTCCTTCACATACACACACACGCACACGCGCACGCACGCACACACACACATTGCTCAAACATATATAGGCCTATATACGCACGCATACGTACAGTACATTTCCCAGACAATGGTCAGAAGTGTTGAATGTTCAATGAATTCGCCTTGATTTTCTTTGTGCAAATTCTGTGCAATATTGCTTAGCCTTTGGTTCAGCCAGCTAAACATAGAGTCCTAAGAAAATGGAACAAAGGGGATGCTTTGATCCATTTGTACACTCTCCGAGTTAAATTAACACGGAGGGTTTTACTGTGTAGAATGCAGGAAGCCTTTTAGCCACAGTCTCACAATGACCATGGTCAGGAATACAAATATTCAGGAGGCCTGAGAGAGAGTTTATATAAGCCGTCTGCCAATTACTGTACACATTAGATACCTATTACTCGTGTGTGTGTGTGTGTGTGTGTGTGTGTGTGTGTGTGTGTGTGTGTGTGTGTGTGTGTGTGTGCGCGTGTGTGTGTGTGTGTGTGTGTGTGTGTGTGTGTGTGTGTGTGTGTGTGTGTGTGTGTGTGTGTGAGACAGCGAGAGAGAGGGAGTTGCTTGTATATTTGTATATATTTTTTGTAAGAAATTAGAAAGCTGACATTTTCCTCACTGACGGATGGAGAAGATGTGCAGTCTAGCTCTGTACAGCAGTGGTTCTCAACCTTTTCAGGCCGTGACCCCCAAAATAATCATATTTTAACTGGGGACCCCCCACCCTGACGAGCACTAAGAGTTGAGGCATTACATTTTGTATAACACGGTTCTATTGTGAAAATACACAATACATGCACAATGCATACTCAATACATGCTCACAACGCCTCGTGTTTTGAGCATCTATTGATCTAGTGATCTAGATCATCTAGTGATTTGCTATTTTTACAATTTCTGTATCTAATATTTGACAATTTGGCCAATGTTTAATTTGTAATTTTAGGTATTAAAACGTCCTTAAATTGTCACTTTAGAAATGGGCAGATACCCTCTATACATTTAAACGTTATGTTGGTTTGTCTACTGTTGAGAGAGAAAACAATGTTGCACATAAAGTTAATCATCTGGGGACCCCCCCAAAATAAATTGGGGACCCCCCTGGGGGTCCTGACCCACAGGTTGAGAACCACTGCTGTACAGTACAATATACATTGCTTGTGTGTGCATGCACACATTGTCTGTATGTGTTCTGTGCACGCGCACAAGTGCGTACGTACATGTGTGCGTGCGTACACGTGCGTGCATGCACGTGCTGAGGCAGACATCCACCTAGGGAGGGACAGTACAGTATATGTCATCGATTGAGCTGCAGGAAGAGGCCTATTATCTCTAGCCATGGTTCAAGCGGGGGAGTCAAGTGTGTCATATGTGTTAGCTCTAATTGGCAGCCTACCCTGGTGGAGACTGACTGAAGCTAAGGCTGGAATAACCCCCACCTACTCCTCTCACCCTCAAGCCACATTTATAGCTCATAGTACGAAGGTGTCACTTGCTGGAAATAGACGATCTACAAGCTCACAACGCGTGGCATGGCGATGTATTTGTGAGCTTGTAGATTGGCTCTATTTGGCCACCGTACAATGGAGCATATAACTAAGCATCACGCCAACAGTGCTTGACAATTCTTACCACATCTTATCTATTAGCCTGCTGTTACATTCTGCTCTGCCTCTTTCTTTTGTTTATGTTGTTGTTGTTCTGGTCAGGACAGGAGGAGCCCAACAAAGTCAAAATGTAATTTGGACGTCGTCCAAATGGAGGCGAGCATCAAATCTCTTGCCTGACTGCTAGCGTCCGACATCTCAACACCACACTACGTGGGGGGAGAGAGTCTGACATTCCGGGCAGACAATCCATTTCGGCGGGGGGGGGCTAAAGCCTATTGACGTCACACACACACACACACACACATACACACACACACACGCGCGACGGCGACGTGGCGTGACATTGCAAAAATACGTTATTTCTCATAACATATTATATGTCTGCATGTTTACGTTAGTGCAAAATGGTATTAAAACGTGAAGAAACGGCACTATTTCATAGTTTATTAAAATAATACGAGTCAAGTCTGACTCCGCCATGACAGTTTTCACGGACCAATCAGAGTCCACTAGACTCTCACGTGGGCAGAGGACACCAATCAGAGTCCACGAGTGAGTCTTACGTGAGCTCAAGAGCTCTGTTTGGAGGGGGCTGGGACCGGAGCAGCCACACACGTGCCCCAAGCATACAACCCTGATTGGCCCATTCAATGCGCCCGCTCTTCGGGCGCCTTCGAAATAGATTAAAATGTGTGCAGCTTCAGTCCACACTACAAACCACCCACCAGCAGGGGGGGGTGATGTGCGGACTGAAGTGTCAGGCTATCAAATCTCCACTCCTGAAAGTGGTGGTGAGCAAGTTAACTAGCAACTACTGCTTTAATCCAAATATTGTTTGGATTATGCTTGGTTGTTGTGAGTGTTATTTTCTTTGTGCAAGGCTATTCTATTCCACCCTGGTTTTCTGACTGGCAAAAAGGAGCACACCGGAATACTGCCTGTTCTTCATCTATTCTTTACTTTACCTTCTGTCTCCATGCTTGAGATTTGTTCTGCCTTCTGCAAGGTCTCTCTAATTAGAGAGCCTTCCTGTCTTAACAATCTCCACCTCCTCTCCTCTCCTCTCCTCTCCTCTCCTCTCCTCTCCTCTCCTCTCCTCTCCTCTCCTCTCCTCTCCTCTCCTCTCCTCTCCTCTCCTCCTCCTCTCTTCTCCTCTCTTCTCCTCTCCTCTCCCCTCCCCTCCACTCCCCTCTCTACTCCTCAGATGCTTGTTAGATGGTCCTACACTGCCCTCTGCAGGAACGTAACAATTGTTCAGGCATTTGTTGCAGCCTTAAAAAACTGTCAGATAACGTTTTTGATCCACCCACAATGAATAACAATACATGCAATGCACTTATTGTTAACATATCCATTCACACACGGGTGCCATATTGTTGGAGGTGAAAGATAGAAGGGGAAAAAGACACATACATAGAAATAAACAAGCAGACAGAAAGAACTATAGGCTAGAGACAGAAGACTGACAGACACAATGACAAAACAATAGACAGCAGGTGTGAGTGTCATAATTGCGCCCCCAAATCAATCTGATATTTTATGCCTTAGCTGAACCAAATCAAATGGTGTGCATAATTTCCTCCAAGGCTCTGTGAAATCCTGATTATCCATTCAAAAAGATATCCGTGTTCAAAGAGATTATTCTTCCAAATGGATTAATCAGTGTTTGGTTTATTATTTCTCCACAAAATCTAAAAAATGTAACCCCCTTTGTTCCTATTAGTTGTCTAAGCGCACCATCCTTGATTAGAAATGATTTTATTTAATTTTATCAAGCTATAAACAACATCAGGGTGACACTTTTTCTTATACTGTATGTATTTACTTTACAAAATGATTATCTACCTCTCACTCCTGTGTCAGATCATTCGGGATTTGACTGTGTATGAGCTATGATCAGATCCCCTGAAACCATGGGTAGTCTATGTTTAATTCATTGTATATTCCATTATACTACTTTGTTGCTTGCCGCAGAGCTTATGTAGATCTACAAGTTCTCAAGAATCTGGCTTAAGGTACTGACTAGAGTGTGAGGTTTACTACAGGTTTACGGGGTCTCTTCACAAATAGAGGTTGGGGCCGCTACGTACCCGTTGTACCTGCCTGTTTGTGTCCCTTTGGTGCCCATACTGTATATGGAGATATTTGTATCTGTCTATCTACCTGTGTCCCTTATGCCCATATATGGAGATCCATGACGTCATTAGCCAATTGTAATGTAGGAATATTGTGGTGGGTGATGGTGGCATGGGAATGGGGGCTGTGTATGGTGATATGTGGTGGGCTTTAAAGTATGATGGGGCCAAACAAACAGAGGACGCTTTTTTGAGCGGTGCTAACCGCTCCTACATTTGGCTTCGTGTGTAGGTCCCTATGTGACTAACGCCACACGAGACTAACGTCACACAAGACTTAAGCTGGTTGCACACTGCTGTGTTTTTTCGTTGCGAAATGCGTTTTTCAGGGCAAGGAGAGAGAGAGATAGAGAGAGAAATGGACCCATTGGTCCGAAAATAAATACAAAACGGCGGCAGTGTGCAAACATGATTGACATACTGTAGAGGTTGATTTCTTTATGTATGTGCTCCTATATTCGTCCGAAAAAAAGCAGCAGTGTGCAACGACCGTCAACGAACGTCATAGAAAGTATGCATAGACCGTCATGATCACCAGATTCACCACAGCTGTGCATGGACAGAATGGTCCATACAAGGAGACATGCACGTGTGTGTGTGTGTGTGTGTGTGTGTGTGTGTGTGTGTGTGTGTGTGTGTGTGTGTGTGTGTGTGTCATGTTTGATTAGCCAGGCTCCTCCTGCCTTCTGATTCGAAAGGTAGGAGGAGTCAGTTTACTAGGCGAAATACCAGCACAGGTGCAATTCTTTCTAGACATATAAAAATATTTTTTATAGCACCACCAGGAGGCAGATTTTTGCTAAATAAATGTCTTGATATTTCTCCTACAGATCTTGTCCAAACATCATGCAAAACTGTACAGTATGTCTAGTCATTTGAATGTGATGTGATCAACATGGATCTGCCAGATTTTTCATCCTGATTGGCTAAGATTGGCATCTAAAGTTAGCAGGAGTGGCTTGTTTTGAACAAAATGCCTCATATCGTCGTTGTCGGGTGGAAAAACAAAACTGTTCGTTTTTATTTATTTATTATCTATAAAATTTACTAAACTAGTGAAAACAGCCGATCTACAAGCACACAACGCCTCGCATCGCGAGGTGTTGTGTGCTTGTAGATGACTGATGATTTTTCTAATCACATTAGAAAAATCATCAGCCCGAGTCGACTCGGCTGCAGTACAGTAAGCAGCTATGCTACTGCCGTTTACACAGGAAGTTCACAGACGTACTGTATAAATCTGGCCAATGACCCGGTCATCAAGTTATTGGCTTATTCAACAAAAAACAAAAGATCTCATGAATTCAAGGAATAAATTAGCCTTCTGAGGTGATGCTTGGTATCTAAAGGTTGAGAACCACTGTTCTAGGTGAATAAATATCAACAACTAATAATGAATTACCGGTGCTGATGATTTCAACATTAGCTCCTCAAAATCTAAATGAAACAGTTATATTAAAGGAGTAGTTCACCCCCATTGATTAGTCATGCCATGGAGACTTGAGTTCAATAATATATTTAGTTTTTTGTCTCATTCCTAAGACAATAATTAAATTAAAATTTAAAAAAGGAAATGTACCCTGACAGTTTCCCCATCCAATGCCATGCATTTGGGTCCCCATCCAGGGCCATGCATCCGGGTCCCCATCCGGAATCAATGGGGGTAAATTTACTATAATCACATTTTTGTCTTAGGAATGCAAAACATACAAAGAAATATTATTGAACTCAAGTCTCTATGGCATGAGTAATCAATAGAAAATATTCATTTTGGGGGTGAAGTGAACTACTCCTTTAAGTAGGGATGTTTCTGGCCAATTCATCAAAAATATATCTAAACCGACATTTTATAAGAATAACCGACTTAATCTTGCTCATGGAGGTTAATCAATTAATCGAAAAATATTTAATTATTTACTTAAAATATATTTTTAAAATGTCTTATATAATGTCTTATATATCAATAAACCAACATGAAAATGTCAAATCAACCAAATTGATTAGTCGGATTAACCATGTATTATACGGTACTTTGTTGTACAATGGTGGTGTACAAAAATAGGTGATCTACGAACTCACAACGTGTCGCATATACAGTAGATCTTCTATTTTCTTCATGTTCATTAACTGCAATCAAGGTAAAAGTTTGAAATCACTAGTGATATTGATTTGAAGTCATATAGCCCAGCCCTACATGCAAGGTATTTCATTTATAAATACTGAGTTACCGATAACCAATATATTGTTACATGGTTTGTTATTGTCACAAGTACAAGTATAGGCTAATTAAGAATTATATCCTACTTTACTTATGGGGGCACAAATAATTAGTAAGCAATGCTGAGGTATTAAAAACCACTAATAATGAATTGCTAAATAGTTAACTGTTGAAGTGAGATGGTATTATTCACCACTTTACTTTCTACTTAATATGCAAAATATAAAACCGAAGTCTGCTGAAAATGACTGGACATCTGCTCATAATGGTTATTAGTTATTTGTTCTTCAGGAGGAAAGTCTGTGTCATTAAGATTCTTTAATTATTGATTAGTTGAATATTTTGCCGGTAGTGACTGATCACCTAAGATATTAGCCAATGATAGCTTAATGTCCTGCCTAAATGACAACATACTGTATGACTGAGGAGTTAATATAGTGCTATTAATTGGTCCCTGCAGACCCTAGTTAAGTAGTAATTACAGAACGGTATTTTAAAGAGTTACCACTTGTATTAAAAATAAATAACGAAATAAAGTATTATTTTCATTAATGACACGCTGTCATGTCTGCGTTATGTTGGTCTCACGTGGCCAGCCTTCCAATCTCGCTTCACACCGAAGCAAGCCTGCAATCGTGCGTTATTATCCCAGCGTATGTTGATTGTAATCACTACCAGTAGTATCAGAATTGTATTTGATTAAAAGTACATTAAGTACATAGTAAGTACAAGTATTGGTGTCAAAATATACTTTCAGTACCAAAGTATCTCAAGTTCTCATTATGATCTACAAGCTTGTAGATCGGCTATTTTCGGTAAAGAGCTTTGGTGTAGAGGGGAAAAAGAGCAGACTGAGTACAGAGTGAAAGGTCATGTTTATTAAGTATTGACAGTTCAACTGGTTAAATATCGGAAATCACAAATTGACATGAATCCAAAATAAACTGATGATTGTGCTGTCAAACAATGAGACTATATGGAATCTATCATTCCATATAGTTGAAGGTTGTGGGGGTCCCTGCTTCATCTCTCTCTCAACTAAGGGGTCCTTGGCCTGAATTCTGAAAACGTTGAAGACCCCTGACTTATAGTAAATAATATTACAGTTACTTTCCAGAAGGGGGCAGTAGAGTGCTTCTACCCGGTCTATGGCAAAGGTCCAGAACTTCAAGAATAATTTGTGTCACTTTAGCATCCAGACTTTTTAAAAATAATTACGCTGCTGTCATGATGATCCATCAGAAACACTCCCTATAGGCCCAACTGAGCTTCCAATGTCCTCCAGAGTTAAGAAAATATGGGTCCAAGTTATGGGCGTGTGATATTATAGCTTTACCCCCACAACCATGTTACGCATGTGCATGTAGCGTGGTATGGGAGACTGTTGTGAGCAGGGGCGTCACAAGGGGAGGAAAAGTGGGACTGAGTTACTAGGGCCCAAAGTTGGAGGGGCCTGGAATTATTTTATACGTTAGCTATTGAAAAATAGCAGATATACAAGCTCACAGCGCGGCACTGCGAGCTTGTAGATCTGCTATTTTTGAAAAGACGTGAACATGTGTGCAAATCTTTGAATATATGTATTTTTTAATTTTGTTTCTTGGGGCTCCCTGGAAATAAATATTTTGAGATGGGGGTCCGTAGCCAAATACATACAGAATAATTTTGGGGGTCCTTCACATGAAAATGTTTGAGCACCACTGACAGAATCATAGGTTTTTCAAAAAACCTTAGAAGGATCTGAAATATTCAAAGACTTGCACAATTTCAAGATTTTTCAAAAATAGCAGATCTAAGCTCGCAGCGTGGCACTCGGTCTCGCTGTGAGCTTGTATATCTATTTTTCAATAGTTAAAGCACAAAATAATGCGTAATAATGCGTTCCCAGTCTAAATGGGTTAAACCCCCTTCCCACTATGAAGAACATTCATGGGGGCCCCGCAGTGAATCCTTGTACCCAGGGCCCAGAATTTGGTGCGACACTCCTGCCCCCCACAACCATGTTACGCATGTGCATGTAGCGTGGTATGAGAGACTGTTGTGAGGGAGGGAGGAAGGGTGTGTATGGGCCGAAGAGTTAGGAGAATGGGGCGGCTGCTGCCAGCTGCCGCAGCCTGACATGACAGAGACAGGTGCTGTACATTCACCCCTTAGGGATGATGAACACACACAGATTCAGGAAACCACGCAAACGCCCACTCATCATCAAGCAATGTTAGCAGGCAAAAAGCATTTTGTTTCACTCATCTACTCTGTCTCCAGTACAGTGGTTCTCAAAAGCCCCTTTTCCACTGACATGGCTCAACACCACACGACTCCACACCACCCACTTGTGCCAGGTTTTCCACTACAAGGACCTGGGTAGAGTGGTGTGAAAGCGGTACTAAACGTGGTACTAAAAAGTATCCAATCCGTTGTTGTTGCTGTATTTATATGTGTTTTTCTGCCTTGGCAGTTTGTTGTTTGAAAAAAAAAAAAAAAGTAAAAAAAAAAAAAAAAAAAAAAGTATCCAATCCAGAGTAGGTCTGAGCTAGGCCAAACAGGGGCAAACACTTCATGATGACTGATCACTCACTGACTTCTCATTTAGACCACCAGGATATAGTTGTAATACATGATAATAGATTTGATTGTGTTATAACCACTATTAGAATCTATTATAGTGTATTATAATTATCATAGTAATATATTAATACTTTATATTGTATTATAATCACAGTTATAATCCATTATAGTGCATTATAATTAGGATAGTTGTAATACAAATTTATATTGTATTATAATCACAGATAAAAGGGTAAATTTCTTTCTTACTGATAGGAGTACTTTTGTGTAATGGAAAATGTAGATATTTGTTTGTGGTGCGGTATAGTGTTGTGTAGTGTGGGGCTAAAGCTGCAGTCAAAAAGGGACTAAAGTGGTGTCCCGAGGGACCCTCAGAGTTCCTTCAGGGGGTTCCAAATGGACCCTTACAGCTCTGTAACTCTGAGTGTAAATGAAACCAAATGGTCCATTTGGTTTCATTTGTACACTTTCAGTTGGAGGTCCTTCACATTAAAACATTTGACCACTGCTCTAGCTTAAGCTAGCTAGCCCACCTAGTAGACCACGGTCTCTGTGTGATCACTAACTTTTGCTCTAGTCTATGCAAAAGCTTTTACTTGTTGAATTTATTCTGTGTCACTTTTCTATCACAGTGGCGGTGGATCTTAGATCTTTAGTTTCGTCTTTGAGACAGAGTAGATCAATTCCCTGTTCAGTTGTAACTAACCCTCCTCGTCGGAGATCCCTGTGCCAAAGCAAAGTAAAGACAACACAGGCTGAAGATGTTTAGCAGTCAAACGTCCATATCCACCTTTGACCTGTAAACAGACCTGCTGAGAGGGTGGTGATGGCTGTTGGCAGGGGTGTCACACCAAATTCTGGGCCCTGGGTACAAGGAGTCACTGCGGGCCCCCCATGAATGTTCTTCATAGGGGGAGGGGGTTTAAATGAGTAGTTCACCCCCAAAATCACTTTATTTCCTATTGATTGCTCATGCCATGGAGACTTGAGTTCAATATTTGTTTTGTATTTGTCGCATTCCCAAGGCAAAAAAATATATATATATATATATTTTAGTAAATTTACCCCCATTGATTCCGGATGTCGGAATCAATGGGGGTACATTTATTGTAATCAAATTTTAGCGACAAAAAACTATAATAAAAAATATTATTGAGCTCAAGTCTCCATGGCATGAGTAATCAATAGAAAAAACGTCATTTTGGGGGTGAACTACTCATTTAACCCTTTTAGACTGGGAACGCATTATTATGCATTATTTTGTGCTTTAACTATTGAAAAATCGTGAAAAGTCTTCGAATATTTCAAATCCTTCTAAGGTTTTTTGAAAAACGTACGTTTCTATGTCAGTGGTGCTCAAACCTTTTCATGTCAAGGACCCCCAAAATGAAATGTATTTGGCCACGGACCACCATCTCAAAATATTTAGTTCCAGGGACCCCCCAGAAGCAAAATTTGAGTTACAAATATTCGCTTAAAAAATACATATACTGTATTCAAAGATTTGCACACATTTTCACGACTTTTCAAAAATAACAGATCTACAAGCTTGCTGCGTGGCACTCGGTGCCGCGCTGTGAGCTTGTATATATTCTATTTTTAATAGCTAAAGTATAAAATAATTCCAGGCCCTTCCACCTTGGGCCCTAGTAACTCAGTCCCACTTTCCCCCCCCTTGTGTCGCCCCTGGCTGTTGGGACTGGTGTGTGGAGACCACTCAGGGCTCTGGAGGACTCTATACCCTCACCCCCTCAAACCTCTCCAAAGCTTCTTTCATAATGTGTTGCCCTGCCTGCCCTACACACACCTAGCTGGCTATAGCTATCACTGCCACAGGAGTCTCTGCCTTGACATCACTCAGAGA
The DNA here is from genome assembly GCF_963921795.1 of Nannobrachium achirus. Classification (NCBI taxonomy): domain Eukaryota; kingdom Metazoa; phylum Chordata; class Actinopteri; order Myctophiformes; family Myctophidae; genus Nannobrachium; species Nannobrachium achirus. The sequence goes on along the minus strand of NC_137816.1, from coordinate 39,613,707 downwards.
TGACCATAGATCTTCATCTTCTTTTGACAGGGAGTCCAAAATAGCTAGGGATCAAAGGGTGCTGTCAGAATGTTGTGCATTTTCAAGGGCAATAACACGGACAGCTCTGCCTTAACAGTGACCGTCCATATGCTGCCTTAGAGGCTCCCGTGAAGAGAGGGCTAGGTGAAATGTATTGTCTGTACAATGCTTAAAGTAGGGGTCTTCAACGTTTTCAGGCCAAGGAGGACCCCTTAGTTGAGAGAGAGATGAAGCAGGGACCCCCCACAACCTCTTCATAGATTCCATATAGTTTCATTGTATGACAGCACGATTATCAGTTTACAGGATTGGGAGGGTGTGTATGGGCCGAAGAGTTAGGAGAATGGGGGCGGCTGCTGCCAGCTGGATTCATGTCAATTTGTGTTTTCAGATATTTAACCACTTGAACCGTCAATACTTAATAAACTTGACCTTTCACTCTGTACTCAGTCTGCTCTTTTTCCCCTCTATCCGATCTACAAGCTCACAACGCCTCGCAGCGCGAGGCGTTGTGAGCTTGTAGATCTGCTATTTTTGGTTAAAGTTCTCGGAATATGGACACTATAGGGTTCAAGTGAGGAGAAAAAAAGTTTCTATCACACAAAGATTTGGAGGACCCCTTGTAGTAACTCTGAGGACCCCCTAGGGGTCCCGGACCCCCTATTGAAGACCCCTGGCTTAAAGTAATGAAATTATTATATCCTGGTCTGGAGTGCAATGATGGGGTGCTACTGCAGAGCTTTAGAATCCCGGGTTTGAACGTGACGTTACTTGCTCCAAGATCTAAGAGTGATTATTACCTCATGAGGTGCAAAACATTGTTTTATTGTTGCCTCGGGCTCTACAGTCAAAACATTGACCTTCCTTCATGCACTGTGACTCTTTCTACACCGGCACCAGCTGCCCTGCTTCTTTCCTCAACTCCATTATTCCCTCTCTTTCCATCTCTTTCACTCTGTCTCTCTCTCTCTCTCTCTCTCTCTCTCTCTCTCTCCCTCACTCTGCCTCTCATTGGACTGTGAGTGACAGCACATGTGCTGGGGTACCGGGGAGGGCCACTGTTGAAATTCTAACCCCTTCCCCCAAGTCTCCGAGACCTACCCCAGCTATGGCCAGGGAGGGGCTGTGAGAGACATACGCTGGGGGGGACAGAGACACACACACTGAAAGTGGAGGCTTGGAAAGGCGAAAGGAGGGGGTTCATGATTTGAGAATTTTGGTCCCATTGCCCAATACTGCCCAGAGCGTGGAGGACTTTGTGTGTGTTGGGTGTCAGAGGCCTTAACACCAGAGGGTTTTAAGCAGGCACAGAGGATGGCAGCCCGGGTGTTGGCAGTGTTGTGTGTTCTAGGATCTCTGCATTGGCAGGTAAGAAAAATGATTTCTTCTTCCATCAGTGACTCAACAGAGAGCAAATCAAATTAATACAATTTTAACCCCACATTATGAGGTCAATTAGAAACCTGTGAAATGATGTGACCAAAGTTCGTATTAACTTAAATATTGAATTCTGCAATAGGCCTTTTCATGTAAAGCATATATGTGGCATGTGGGAGGAAATATTATATACAGTGATGCAGCACTATACTGTTCTCTGCTTTTCAAAAGGACATTTACTAGGAGGCTAATAGCAGGTTTATGGATGAGTTGAATGCTTTCGCTTCGGGTCACTTATGTTAATTAAGGCATTTGAGAGAAAATGAAAATGTTTGCTTTCTATTTTCTTAGAGTAGGATCTCGGTTGAGGAATGGACTTAAGCTGTGCCACTCTTCAACTCTACAAGTCATTCATGTTTATATGTGCGAACTGTTGAACTAAACAGGAACCTACTTTCATCAATAGAGGCAATAAACTTGTCTGGATCCAAGGGATGTGAGTGAAATAAACATTTCAGCCTAGATGGAGATAATATGATGGATAGCGTTTGAAAGCACAGGAGACTACAGATGTGTTTAGAGGTATCGGGGCATCATTAGTACCCTCTGTCATCAGACACCATTATGAGATCTAGAATGGATGGTCATGTAAACAGATATTTTACCAACTGCACTTTGTTTGGAGCAGTAATGGAAGCCAGGTTAGGGCGTGAGAGAGAAATGACCTCCACTGAATCTGGGTTGAAGACAAATGGCCTTAATCTGCTCTATAATTAATGATAACTGTTGCAGGTGCTATATATCAGATACAATTAATATCTGATTATGTGTATTCCAATCCCTGAAATGTAAGTAAACTCATGAATACATTAAGTAAAAAATATTCCTCATGGTAGAAAGCCTTTTTTTTTTAATGCTGACTTTATGTTGTGTGAATCAGTTACATTGGTTGATTTTTGAACGTGGGAGTGACAAATCATTGATGGAAGTAGGAAGATAATAACCAGTTCATCATAGCCATGTGTTTGACACAACATTGGGGAGAAGTAGTGAATTATGGCTAGCATCACGGATTTCTAGTTAGTTAAAAAGGTAATGTTTTGCACATCCATGTAATCCGTCGCTGGTGTAGGACAACAGCTTAATGCTTTGAAAGTTTTACTGTGCAAAATCAACAACTCCAAGTTTAGTCTTCCTCAGGTGAAGATCATTACAGTGACCCATGACTCTTAGGCTTGTGTCACGTGAGCAGAATGACGCAGTAGGGGAAAACATATGCAGGTTCTATACACACAACAAATGCAGAGACAGTTATGTATCTTTTAAGGAATCACAGTACTGAGATGTGCTAAGAAGACTACCTCATACAAAAGTAATTACAAAGATAGTTTAAAAATACTCCTATAAAAGCATACAAAGGTAACTGTACAAGCGACCTCACTGTTGTATTAAAACAGTCATGTGTTCATGTGTTGAAGGTACAAGGTACAATTAAGGCAACACTTGATATGACAGATATATCAGAATGAATGTCAATTCCGACAGGTCAAAATGCAAAGCAATTGGCGCACACAATCTACACACATCAAGATGGCAGTTCAACAAACCAACAGCTACTGAATCTGTAGAAAAAGCAGACAGAACAGAGGTTTTTCTGTTTCTTTCCTTTGACAGCCTCACTGATATCATCAAACCATGACGGCATTAAACTGAAAAGGCATTTCTGTTAAAGATGTATCAAGCGTATAACTAATATGTCCAGTTATGCACAGATCATAAGCATTATTAGATTATACAAGCCCTGGAATGATTTCAAAGCCCACTTGGAATCTGTCGGCTATCTGTCGGCTGATCAATTAAAGGGGTATTTCACTTTAAAACACTTCTGTGGTCATTTTAACGTCTTCTCTGGCTATTGTGTGCACCCTATATAGTTTTAAGTTGCTTGATTACTTAATTTTCACCATGTTAGATTCATTGAAAACACACGTCCCTGCATATCTGACTGATATTGTCCTTCTAATGCGTGAGGGGGCCGTGTTTTTGAGCGGTGGTCACACCGTCTCCATAGCGTGGCCGTGTGTGTATGCGTGTATCCATGTATCTATGTATTTGTGTGTGTCTGTATGTAGCCTGAGTTACCGCTGGGTGACCAGAGAGGTGCTGTTGAGCCACCTTGAAATGTACATGCACGCATGCACACACACACACACACACACACACACACACACACACACACAGCCTTGAAATTAATGGACACCACCGATTCAGAAAAAATGTTAAATAATATCAAGAATTTGGAAGGACGCTATCAGTGAGTCTAACATGGCTAAAATAGAGTTTGAAGTTACAATGATTTTATATAGGAAGGGGGCATGTCTGATAATATGCCTTTAATATACAGTAGGTCCCAGTTTTTACAGTATTCTGCATACAGTATACATCTGAGACCCATCACAGCTCTGTGTGGTGAAACCCACATTGGTATGAATTCCACATTGCAAATACCATAGGTGTCATAAGTCAGAGTGGGCTGGTGACAACAACTGAGTGAGGTTACATTACACACTGCGAGGACTGTGTTTGTTTTCAACGAGTTCCAGCCAGGTGGACTCCATGCAATCAGCAATTAATTAGTGTGAGAAATCACAACATTTATCTCACTTACAATAGCCGGTTCTCCCAGTGCCAGGCCTTTCATCAGCTTTGCCTGATGACATTTATTCTCATAATATGCTTTCTTTTTTTAGTTTTTAGGTTTTTACCCCCCCCCCCCAACAATACATTTGTATTGTTTTGAAATGACCTATTTTAACGTCTACACACTAAAATCCTCAGTTTCTCTTTCTTTTTTACTCAGAGAGTGTAGCCTACCGATGGAATGGGTCCATTTGGTTCCATTGGTACACTCTCAGAGTTAAATGAACGCTGAGGATTTTAGCGTCTATACTGAGGGTGGGATATACAGTGAGGAGTGGGCAGAGGCCCCAGCTGTTTCCAGATGCATACATGATGCCATTTGTCCCGCTCTGTAATCCCCCAGGCGGAAAGAGGAGAGCGGGCCGCTCCTCAACCATGAAATCAGGGACAAATCGAGAGTCCGCAGCAGCAGCCGGCTGGTGCTGAGTACTTCTTACTCATTGGAAACAATCAGTCTGTGCACTAGGACAGCTGGCTAAATCACAGGATACCTGCTGGCCGTTTTACACTGTCGTCTTGGTTTCAGAGAGAGAAAGAGAGAGATTTGTTCTAATAAGCTATAAAAAGCAAATATATACATTGTTTGACACGTTATAACACATCGGTAACAGTATTATAGATCAGGGGTCTTCAATGTTTTCAGGCCAAGGACCCCTTAGTTGAGAGAGAGATGGAGCAGGGACCCCCACAACCTTATCATATAGATTCCATAAAGTTTCATCGTTTGACAGCACAATCATCAGTGTATTTTGGATTCATGTCAATTTGTGTTTTCAGATATTTAACCACAATACTTAATAGACTTGACCTTTCACTCTGTTCTTAGTCTGCCATTTTTCCCTCTACACCAAATCTCTTTGCCAAAAATAGCCGATCTACAAGCTCACGACGCCTCAAGCTGTGAGGCGTTGTGAGCTTGTATCTGCTATTTTTGGCTACAGTTCTCAGAATATGGACACTAGGGTTCAAGTGTTTAATATAAAAAAGGAGAAAAAAAGTTTCTATCTCACAAAGATTTGGAGGACCCCCTGTAGTAACTCTGAGGACTCCCTAGGGCAGGGGTGGGCAACTTTGATGATGGTGAGGGCCACTATTATTTCCACCTTCACTCCAGAGGGTCACATTGCATATTGCTACGTCCTACTTTGTCATTCTAGTATCTCATACAAAAGAAGCAAAAATAGCCGATCTACAAGCTCAAAACGCATAGTGCTTCTTTTCAATTGGAATCCTGAATAATTTTTTGTTATTTTTTTTCATTGGAATCCTGAAATGTAACATTTTGATTTAATTTCAAACGCTTTTAGTTTTATACTCATGTAACTTTATGAACATAAATACAAATACATTGGACATAAAAAAATACATTTTAATACTACTATTCTAGTCATTAAGCTACTAATATAGACTGACGGAATTAAAGCAGATAATGTTTGGAATTGTGACAGCTGAAATCAATATCAGTATTCTGGTATTAACCTGAGGGCTGCATTAAATGAAGGTGAGGGCTGCATGTGGCCCCCGGGCCGCCAGTTGCCCATGTATGCCCTAGGGGTCCCGGACCCCCTGTTGAAGACCCTTGTTATAGATGGATGATTTGGTCTCACTTCAGCATTTTGAGTTCCAAATGAGTAAAAGAAGTCTGGGTTTCCGAGGCTACAAATGAGTTGACTCAAATGCTAACTAAGGATAAAACAACAACAATAACAACAACCTCACACAAACTGGTTTAGCAGGATGACTGAAGTAATTTAATGGTAAACCTGTATAGTGCTTAATAGTCGCGATGTATACATTCACATTTAGTTTTTGTCAGTGGTGTAAAGTAACTAAGGACTTTTACTTAAGTACTGTACTTAAGTACAGTTTTGAGGTATTTGTACTTCACTTGAGTGTTTCCGATTTCCAATAGTTTTACTTCTACTGCTACTTCTCGGATCCAAATATTGTACTTTTACTCCATTACATTTATTTGATAACTTTAGTTAAAAGTTGCTTTGCAGATAAAGAATTATAATATTATAAAACATACATAAAACACCTTAGCCATATTTTATACCTTGGCTATTTGAAAATAGCCGATCTACAAGCTCACAAAGCGTCACATCGTGACACGCTGTGAGCTGTGAGCTTGTAGATCTGCTATTTTCAAACATTTCGCACTTTTACTTTTGGTACTTTAAGAACTTATTGAACTTTACTTCTACTTGTAACAGAGTATTTCTATATTGCAGTATTGAAACTTTTACTCAAGTAAAAAATGTCAGTACTTTTTCCACCACTGGTTTTTGTGGTTATGAAAATGTGCTTGTGTTCCATGTTAATTTATTGAGGAGTCTACTACTTTCTTCTCTCATTTGTTATACTAGAAGCCTGGCCGCCCTTCGGGCGGCCGAGCGTCTAGTCGGCAATTTATCTCTATGCCTGTGTCCATTTATGCCCATATATGGAGATATATTTCTGTCTGCGTCCATTAATACCCATATATGGATATCTCTGTATCTGTCTGTCTTCATCTTGAGCAATAATACGCAGCCTGCTTGCTTTGCCACCCATGGGGAATGATGCCCCTCCGGTTGTTAGGCGATCTTTCTAGAGTGCAAAGTACAGGAGTGATGTCAGAATGAGTCAGCAGAAGTGATGTCAGAATGCCCATATGGAGATATCTGTCAATCTGTGTCCATTTTATGCCCATATATAGAGATCTCTGTATCTGTCTGTGTCATAAGACCCGTTTTGACCATATGTTTGCCTTTGTCCATTTATGACCATATATGGAGATATGGAGATCTCTGTATCTGTCTGTCTGTGTCCTTTTATGCCCATACCGGTATATGAATATCTCTGTCGCTTTTTGTTTGTTTCCTCTTCAAGCAGAATACGCAGATGTCAGCAGCTAGATCTGTGACATCAGAACGCGTCATACTGATGACATTCAATACGTACAACCATGGCATTTTTTGTTGACTCATGTGGCGTACGTGATGTCAGAGTCTTTTATGAAGTGATGTCACAATGAGTCAGCGCCCTATGGTCAGCGCTTGTGCCGTTTTCCTCCGAAACAGCCTGATCTCAACAATCAGCTCCGCATACGGTGATTCCGAACGTTTCGCGCCAGTTCGGGAAAACCGTGCGTCGTGCTGGGTCGAGGCCGGGCACGGCACTCGTGCCGAATCTGCGGTTCTCGAGATACGCGGATTACATCTACGCATACACGCACGCTCACAGAGATTTGTCGCATTTATTGTAAGATTATAAGGTATTTATTTTTTCAGTGATTTTGGAGACTAAGTTATATCTACGTTGTTTATTTAGTGTTGTTATCTGTGTGTTTTAGTTAACAAGCTTACTCAGCAATCATACAATTCAGACATCTGCATTGGGGGAAGACACACTTGGAGTGGCTCCAAAAATAGAGTGTTCAGGCCTGGGCCAAGTAGACACCACTTGGCGCAGGCAGTGGAAGTGAGACGGCATGGGACAGACAGACAGACACACACACACACACACACACACACACACACACACACACACACACACACACACACACACACACACACACACACACACACACACACTGGCACGCACGCACGCACACACGCACACACACTCTTACTCATACACTGATATTGAATGAATGTGTGACTGAGCCTGAGGACCGGTCATAGAAATGACCAGTCAGCATAAGGGACACCTGTGTGACCCCCAACCTTTTGGCAGAAAGGATTGTCAGGCATGCTATGGAACATTTCTCCATTCCTGTGTGGCCTCTCCTAGAGCTTTATGACTGACCAAGGAATAGATATTTTTGATAATCCGATTTGAATCACACTCCTAACAGACGATCAATGCCAGCTCAGACTGAAGTTTGGTTTATACTATGTCACATGACGGTGTTGCACACCGTAAATAGCAGAGCTATGAGTTCACAACGTGTCGCAGTGTGTTCTCAGCTACTAAGCAGTAGCCACCATATCTATTTAAATGTAAAATTAAATAAACTTGAAAAGTAAAACTGAACGCTTGCAATCTTATAAGCATGAATCTTAGTTCATGCTGGTTGGATTGGTGGTTTTACAAAAAAAAAATCTAAAAAATTGTTTCATACATCTGTACATTGTGCAAGTACAGTAACGGCAGGGGAAGCCGTTAAGAACATAGGCAAAGATCTGAGCTCTCCGCGTGCAAAAGTTTGAGTGTGTAGAACCAACCGTGTCCCCAGACATGCTTACTCGGTTATTATGTGAAAGTCCTACAGTATGACGTCGTCTGACATCATACATACAATCCCTTTTATGCCTATATATGGAGATTCCTGTCTGTAGAACCAACCGTGTGCTGTGACCCCAGACATGCGTCTGTGCGTGTCAGTATCTGTCTCTCATATCAGTCCTTGTCCCCTTTTATGGGCATATAAGGGATTCTATTAGTGTGGCTAACGGGGCATCATCTGGGAATCAGATTTAGAGGTCCGCGCCATATATGGAGATCTAGGTGATGTTCCAGTCGTCTCCCATGTATGGATATACAGGGTTTGATCTTTGATGAGGTGATGTCAAGCCCCCAGGACCGAGGGGGAGCTTTAAAGCAAAATGGACATGGTGGCCGTTTGAGGTACTGCAGTTGGGGCTTCTAATCGCTTCTAATCATGAACGCGCATCTAGGCTTCTTTGTATTGACGCGCGTTCATACCGGAAGTGCTCGTTCATGAATTAGAGCCCCAGCGCGTCCATGAACATAAACTATGACGCAAAACGCGTCACAGAAGCAAAATAGAAGCCCCACTACGTCACGTTTCAGAGGCGTTTCAAACGCGGAAGTACGCTTCATGCGCTGGGTGAGCAACTCACTGCAAGTGGACGGGCGGGGATATCCGGTGTCCTCTCTATTCTTATTATAACTCTATGGGTGATGTCTCATGATGTCACAATGTCAACAAAATTGAGGCGTTACAGAAGGACGTATGGAAAAGATGTGCCAGTTTTCATAGTTAACTGCAACCTACGGTCGTAATTAATACTATAATATAATTAGTCTTGTGGATCTCTACTTTGTGTAGTGGTAAGCTTAACAACTATTTTTTTTTTTTTAAGATTTGTTTTTGGGCTTTTATGCCTTTATTTATTGGACAGTAGACTGACAGGAAATGGGGGGAGAGATGGGGAGCGACACGCGGCAAAGGTCGTCCGGATCGGGAATCGAACTGGTGACGCCACCAGGCATCCATGCCTATGTGGCAATACCTAACTGGAATGCGCCTGGACCAGTAGGCCAGCGGGCTCCCCCAGCTTAAAGGAGGAATACAGACCAAAACACATATAGGGTTAAATCTGCCTTTTATCATAACCCTTCATACCGGTACCTGCTTTAGTCGTTTTTTTTCATAGCTGCCCCTGTTGCTAGATTTCGGCTGCCCCTGTTGCTAGATTTTGTGGGCCCTCTCATAACTAACACGGTGGATTGTCCTCAGGCGAGTGCGGTTATTTCTTTAGCTTCAAAGTTAGTATTTTTCTATTAGATTGTGTTTATACAACGTTCTGAGACCAACCAAACCGCTGTTTTGAGCTCACAGGCACCCTTACTTGACAAACAGACGAGAAGATCCTCTGCTCAACCAAAGATATTTAATTTATGAAGATAGCTCAACATCATTGGATCCACTAGAGTGCAACATGGTACACAAATCCTACAAAAAGCCTCCTAAGTGGGGGCCGGCTCTGACGGCAAATCTCACGCACGTCCTGTTTACTGGTGCTATAGATCCCGCGAGAGTGTGTTGCTAGGACAGCTAAAGAGCAATAATAAAGTCGATTCTCTCCTTTGTTGTGTTGTTGAAAAAAGCCACTTTAGTATGACAATTTTGTTAATATTATGTGGCTTGTGAAGATTGGGTCCAATATTTAGTTCAGTGACCATAGCTTCTGAACTATTATTTTGCTCTGTGTTCACGTTAGCTCTCTCATTGTAAATGAATAGACTCCAAACATGCGTCCGCCTCCTAAAAAGGTATCCACCTACGTCACGCAGAAACGGGAAGTACGGATCTAATCCACCCTCTTGCTATCGCCCTCTTTGGCTCAACTCTCTTGCTGCTCTGGTGCAGAGCAGTAGCTGTTTGACAAGTAAGGGTGCCTGTTTGGTCAAAACAGCGGTTTGGTTGGTCACAGGACGTTGTGTAAACACAATCCACCGTGTTAGTTATGAGAAATCTAGCAACAGGGGCAGGGGAAATCTAGCAATGAAAGAAATTGACTAGAGCAGGTATGAAAGGGTATAATAAAAGGCAGATTTAACCCTATATGTGTTTTGGTCTGGATGCCTCCTTTAACAACTCTTAAAGGCTGAACTGAAATAACATTGGAAAACAGAAACAGAAATATGCACTGCAAGCCACAGCCGAATGTCATACAGTCAAATAATGGCACTGGTTTTTCACATGAATGGTTTGAACCAGCTGACACAGCCAGAGCCAGGCATGTGTGGTATAATCTCTTGAGGAAGGGAAGATGGACAGCAACAGTAGTTCATTATTAGTTTTCTCTGGGAAATTCCAGGCCTCATAAGACTCCATATGTGTAGGATAAAAGATGTGAATACATGTCAGAGATGTAAATCATACTATATACTTGATTTCATGGTAAGATTATAGCTGAACTTATTTGCTCCAGAACTCACGTTGTATGTGTGTGTGTGTGTGTGTGTGTGTGTGTGTGTGTGTGTGTGTGTGTGTGTGTGTGTGTGTGTGTGTGTGTGTGTGTGTGTGTGTGTGTGTGTGTTTCTACTGATTTGTGCATGTGCCCTGATATGGCCACATATGGGCATATTGGTCGAATCGGCGGTGCAATACAGGTGGGCCCGAATTTCTAGTCAACATAAATGAGCACAACATGAGCTGAGTGCAGTTCATCCATTGCATGACCTCCCTCTATACTCATTCTGAGTTTTGAGTGGATTTTGACCATCATACCAAAGAGAGAATTCTCCATCTCATCCATTAGCTTTTACTAGCCCTTACCCGTTCAAAGATATGAGCTCCGAAATGATGTGCAGTGTGTGGATTATGGGATGTGCACTGTGCACACAGTATATGAGGGATGGAAAGTAACTTTAACTGGTGCTTGCATGCTAATATGTAGGAGCATCAATGTAAGAAATACCCGTTCCATTTAACGGCTACAGAGATACTGTGTACCGATCTGCATGATTTTGGACAACATCTGTAACAGGGCCAGAACCACCCCCCCCCCCCCGCCCGCCCGCCCGCCCGCCTGCCCGCCTGCACACACACACACTCCCCCCCCCCCCCCCCCCCCGTGTGTGTGTGTGTGTGTGTGTGTGTGTGTGTGTGTGTGTGTGTGTGTGTGTGTGTGTGGGTTTGTGTGTGATTGTGCATGGCCTGAACAACAGCGCCCCTCCCTTAACATGTGTGGTCACAAAAGGTACTGTAGGCTAAATAGATATAGATACACCATAAAAATGCAATTATACAGCATACGATTTGTGAAAGTGACAAACGGGCTTCACAGTTATGTCAGGTGTGTTCATATGCTGATGGTGATGCGATTTCAGATCAATTGCTCCAGCCACTGAGGAGAAACGCGGTTTCAGACAGACAGACAGACACTCAGACAGACAGACAGACAGACATTCGGAAAATTATATGTTAGATTGTGTAACACAGCTGTGTGTTACACACAATTCATGAGTGTGTGTGTGTGTGTGTGTGTGTGTGTGTGTGTGTGTGTGTGCTCTCTCTCTCTCTCTCTCTCTCTCTCTCTCTCTCTCTCTCTCATGTCACCTGCACGTGAAAGGTCAAAGGCTTTGACCTTACATGTGCAGATGTAGGCATCTCTCCGAGTGTCAATGTCTTCTATCCATTGTTTTTTTTTTTTTTTTCAAATACAAATTGTGTATGATTAAGCACAGGTAGATGTATCCTTTATTGGTCTATAGGTATATAACACTCTTCATTTCATGGTCCTCCTGTCTGTGTGTCTTAGAAGATAGTTTCACAGTGGGACATTATTACCACTAAATGTAGCTCTGAAGCTCTCCCTGGTATAAGGGTATATAGCCAAGCTCACAATGCCTCGCGCTGCGAGGCGTTGTGAGCTTGTAGATTGGCTATTTTTTGGAACAGAAGTTTGGTGTAGAGGGAAAAGAAGAACAGACTAGTAGGTATTGACAGTTCAAGTGGTTAAAGATGAAAATAAACATTAATCCAACCTACACAGGTGATAGTGTCTAAACTGTAATATACAATGTACATGGATGTACATTTTTCATCTGCAACACAATTTTATACGATATGTAGTGGGGGTCACTGCTTCATCTCTCTCAGAGCTAAGGGGCCCTTGGCCTGAAAACGTTGAAGACCCCTGCTGTAAACACAAGCCCCTAGCAAAGGCCATCAGGTCTGCCCCTATCTTTTAATGGCTTAATTCTGAATTTACTGTCACATAGTCATAATCTATTGTTAGGGCGTATATGTTGAGGAACACTTCAAGCTTGTCTTCAAATACTGTAATTTGTCTTTAATTCATTCATCATTAAAAGACGACAGCATTAATGTGTGTGTCTCAAAGTTGGTTTTTAGACAGTTCAGAAACCTTACTACCAATGACATCGTCAGTGTCAATTCTAAGCTAATGGAAACTACAGAAAGTTAGCACACTGAAGTAAAGTAGAAGCTATATTGTTCTTGCATCAAATAGAGAAAATACATTTTGGAATATTGTTTGAAATGACCATTGATGATTTAATCTGTAGGCACATCAGTCTATAGGTGTTTGTTTGATTTAACATAATATTTCCAATGCCAAGAAGACTCTCTCTTTGAATTTGATTTATCCAATTGACAACACTAGTTAGTGTGGTTGCCAGGGCAACCACATTATTACTCTGGGGAATTTTGCATTTTTCAAAACTCTTAGTCTCATTGACTTGAATGGGAAACTCCATATATAGTGAGTAACTTTTATGACGTAACTTTTCCCATTGACTTTGAATGGGAAACTCCATATATAGTGAGTAACTTTTATGACGTAACTTTTCCCATTGACTTTGAATGGGAAACACCATATATAGTAAGGTAACTTTTTTTATGTAACTTTTTATGCAACCACACTCGCAATTTCCCAAATTGCAATTTCTCTAGTTATTATTATTATTATATTTAAATTGTCTCAAGAGTAACCAATCATCATCTCAATAGAGCTACTGTCAAAGCCTGAAAGCCAAACTTTCTTTCCTCCATTAGTGGCCCTTGGTAATGATGTGCTCAAAAAGCCTTCCGTGCTACTCCAAGGGGCTAAGGTGAAAGGCCAGGGTGTAAAAGTATCAGTAAAAAACAGATAATCTGTGTGTAGTGTCATTGCCCTGCCTGTCAGAGAGGGCAGACATGGTGTAATTGGTAAGATGATACGTTGTTGTTGCCCCATGCTAGCCTGGTAAAGACATTAAGACGGTGGCAGAGATTCACTGGGGCTGCCTGCCACCCAGAGACAAGTGTCATCTAGAGTTCAGCATGCTGGTGCATGACAAGACAGTGACTAAGGGTCTTAAATGGACTGTGAAACATCAGTTATAGAGCTTGTTAGGAGGTTGTTATAGGAGCCTTTCTCGCCACTTCTGAAACTTCTTCTAAAACAGTAGGTAGTTTATTGTCTTCAATGTTGGAAGGTGTTGCCAAAGTCGTCCACATACCGGTAGATACGAAGTTCCATATGAAACAACATAACTGGACCAGAGGAAACGGTAAGATTGTGGGCTATAATATCCTGTGGTCGCTCAGCAGGGCAGCTTGTGCAACGCTGTGTCAATGTATATATACAGTTATTATAACTATATGACTTTGATTTTGAAGTAAAACCGAACCACGCGCGCTACGTCATGGAAGGTTTTGCTATTGCCATATTAGTGAAGTTATAGCCATGAAAATAGCTTCCACATTGATGATACTGCATGACAAGTACTCGCGGAATGTGATTGTAAACATGAGTGTGTACTGTAGTTGATGCCTGTAAGCAGGGGGGAGTGGGGAATATAGATCAGTCTAAGATTAGCATGCCCTCTAACTCGGCCTACGCATGCCAGCCATGGCTGGCATTCCCTTCCTCACTATTCAGCTACATGCCACAGTATCAGTGTATCGTTTTACCCAACCAAGAGACCGGGCAGGGCTGCCAAGCCATTCACGAAATAACAATGTAATTGACTGAAATCCACCTAAAGACCTTTATTGAAAATAAAGCGGTGATCCATAATAATTCTCTTTGACAGGATCAATAATACTCCACATATTAGAGTGTCATTGAAGTAAAATGATTTGCTTTTTAACAGAAATACATCAAGAGCCTGACTTAGAGTAAGCTGGTGTAAGTGATATATTTTAGCTGTTGGTGACACAGAATGGAATAAATGCTGAATTTGCAGCACTCCACACACTGTCCACAGTCTGTGTGTGTGTGTGTGTGTGTGTGTGTGTGTGTGTGTGTGTGTGTGTGTGTGTGTGTGTGTGTGTGTGTGTGCGCGTGCGTGCGTGCGTGCGTGCGTGCGTGCGTGCGTGCGTGCGTGCGTGCGTGTGTTCGTTCATTCGTGCGTGTGCGCATGTGCGTGTGTGTGTGAGTGTGAGTGAGTGAGTGTGTTTATGCATGTGTTTGGGGGAGGAATTCGGACAGCGGGACAGTTCCGTAAGGAGACCCCCAACCTCTGGTCAGGTGCAGAGCTGAGCATAAAGGGGAATTTGTGTGGTGACTGTGTGTATGAGGGTGGGAAAGCACAGACTCTAAATCCATAGTGGACAGCTGTCATGGGAGTGTGAGTCCTGCATGTGTATACTGTATGTGTGTGTGGGTGTGGGAGTGTCCGAATACTGCGATGAGGCAAATGAATGTGTGTATGAGTATGTGAAAGTGACCATGAGGCGTTTGTGTTTCCTGGTCTTAAAATTAATTTGCACCCAGATCAAAGGAGACCCGACAAAGACATGCACTAGTGAAACCTGAAGCCATTCCTCTGTGTCCCCTCTGCCCTGGCCAGTGCTGTGGATTCCACATTAGAGACGGAGGGGTTAAGGCTGGAGTTAGCATAGAGCCTTTCAATCAGACCCAAAGAAATGCTGTAGTATAGACACAGGGGAAATGTTGACGTAGCTTAAGCAGCTGCAAAGTTTGGAACACAGTTTGTATTTGACTAAGAAAGAGTACATCAAACTAGTCACTAGACAATACTCTTGCTGTATAGTTGCGACCGTAGGTCGCAGTTACTTGCACACTATCCAAACCTCCACCGGCTGTCCCTCCGTCACTCCCTCCGTCACTCCCTCCGTCACTCCCTCTGTCACACGTCACACGTCACACTTTTGCCCTGCTCATATCTCTGCAACCGTTGCCCCGATCCATGCCAGATTTTGCACACACACTCCTTGCCTGCCAAACTACAACCTCCAAGGACCCCCGGAGTTTCGGGGACCCCCAGGTCCCTGGGGGACCCCCAGGTGTAAAAAATTACCAAATGTGCAAAAATGACCAAATGACCACCCCAACGGGGCTGCTCACGGGGCATTCCCGGGGACCACCCACTCCTGGTGCTCCAGAACGGATGCAAAAGTGGTGGCGCCCCCAGTGGAGGACCCCCTGCCACTGCAGCTCACATAAAATGCCGTAACTCGGGCTAGGAGCGACCGGGAGAGCCGGGGCCGGTACCTATTCGTCCGCCTTGGCGGCGCGGAGACCCCACCCCTCATTTCTCACATGGCCCTCTAGCGCCACCATGAGGCCGATTCAGATTTTGCCCTAAAATCACGAAAATCACTACACAGTATGTCTACACTCATGTCAACAACATGGATCAGGAAGATTTTGGAAAAACACATTTTTGCTCTATTTATGGAGATAAGCGACCAACGGTCGCTTATCTCCCGATTAGGGAGTCTTACTGGTGATCAATGTTGCTGGTGGTGGTGGGCGGAAATCGAATAGATACAGTAGAACCTTGGCTTCATAATCTGATATCTTGAATGTAATATGTGATGCTGTCCAATTATATGTACTGAAGAATAATGGACTAGCGTGCAGGACATTATTCTTCAGCATATCTTCGCTGTCGATCGAAACCTGCAAATTGTTACTTTTCAGGAAATGGAAAAAATTACTTTACAATTAATCAATGGATCCAATGTAGTTAATATTTAGTCAAAAGCTCTTGTTAATACTTTTCAGTTGTTAAATATTTATAAACCCCACAGACAGACCTAGGCATGTCATTATAGGTGAAAATTGAATTCGTATTTATTTTTAAATACAAAAAGAATAATTAAATGGCAGATCTGCAAGCTCACAAAGTGTCATGATGTGACACGTTGTAAAATTGGCTGTATGTATGTAAATATGTGTGATTGTGCGTAATGTATGTGCGTAATGTATGTATGTATGTATGCAGGCATTGACACTAAGGCTTGCCCACCTGCCCCCGGCAGGTAAATAAAACGTCAGGGCAGGTGAAGTTGGCTTTCAGGTTGCCCGACAGGGCAAGTGCTCATTTGACAAATGTCTATAAACACAACACGAGATATCTGTCTAAACACCTGAAAGTGGCCAGTGCGCTGTGTTTTCTGGTCTGTGGAATGTAAAATAAGAGCACTATTTACCTATAATGTGCTGTTTTTGCTGTTGCTACATTTAAAAATATAAAAGTGTGAAACCATAGACATATTCAATCATAGCTAAAGTATTTGGTATTTGGATTTGGAGGTATTGATGTATGACATTTTATCGCACAGCCCCAGAAAGTGAAGAAATAAGTGTTAAATTGAGCGGTAATTAAAATCGTACCTATCATTTTATAATGGACAATTTACTTTTCGGGCAAGTGGGCATTACCTTCGGGCAAGTAGAACATGACCTGAACTTGCCCGATGGGCAAGTGCCTCTGAGACCTTAGTGTCAACCCCTGATTGCGACCGTAGGTCGCATCTTACTACAGAAAGCTGCTCGAGGTGTCCGTGCGTCAGTCCGTCACACGTCACACGTCAGTCCGTCACACCTCACACGTCACACTTTTGGCCTGCTCATATCTCGGCCACCGTTGGCCCGATCCATGCCAAAATTTCCACACAAACTCCTTGCCTGCCAAACTACAACCTCCAAGGACCCCCGGAGTTCCAGGGACCCCCAGGTCCCTGGGGGACCCCCAGGTGTAAAAAAAATACCAAATGTGCAAAAATGACCAAATGACCACCCCAACGGAGCTGCTCACGGGGAATTCCTGGGGACCACCCACTCCTGGTGCTCCAGAACGGATGCAAAAGTGGTGGCGCCCCCAGTGGAGGACCCCCTGCCACTGCAGCTCACATAAAATGCCGTAACTCAGGCTAGGAGCGTCCGGGAGAGCCGGGGCCAGTACCTATTCGTCCGCCAAGGCAACGCGGACAGCCCACCCCTCATTTCTCACATGGCCCTCTTCTAGCGCCACCTACAGGCCGATTTTTAAAACACATTTTTGGCCACTGCTCCTACAGTTTTGGCCCGAAAATCACTACACAGTATGTCTACACTCATGTCATCAACATGGATCAGGAAGTTTATGGAATAAAAAATGTTTGCCCTATTTGTGGAGATAAGTGACCTACGGTCGCTTATCTCCCGATTAGGGAGTCTTACTGGTGTACCGGTATGTATGTATGTATATATGTATGTATGTACAGTGTATGTACATATAAAAATGTGTCTAGAAGCTTACAACACGTCACATCAAATATGTGAACAATGTAATATTTTTTAAACAATTTAACAACTCAAACAAATCTTGTATGGGGTTCCCTCGTACAATTTCTTTTTAGATGGGGGTCTAGAGCCAAATGCATTCATTTGGGGTCCTTGACATGACAAGTTTCTTATTTATTTTGATGTGCTGACATTGTTTTCTCTTGACATTCTTTCAGGTGCAAAGCTCCTCAGAAACACAGCACAAGGAGGAGGAGCTCCAGCTTGAGATCTTTAATCCATGGAGACATAACAGCAGGGGATTGGTCAGGGTGAAGAGGGACTGGATCATCCCTCCAATCAGAGTGTTGGAGAACAGCAAGCAAGTTCCTGAAAACTTGGTCCAGGTTAGATGTTCTCTTTCATTATAATAGATTCCATTGTTTGACAGCGCAATCATCAGTGTATTTTGGATTCATGTCAATGTCAGTCAGTTCTCAGAATATGGACACTAGGGTTCAAGTTGTTAAAGGGGAAGACCACCCATTTTCAATATTGAAATATGTCATTAATTGCGACCGTAGGGAGCTACTTACTGTAGAAACCTCCACCGGCTGTCTGTGAGTGAGTCCGTCACACGTCACACGTCACACTTTTTCCCTGCTTATATCTCCACAACCGTTGCCCCGATCCATGCCAGATTTTACACACACACTCCTTGCCTGCCAAACTACAACCTCCAAGGACCCCCGGAGTCCCAGGGACCCCCAGGTCCCTGGGGGACCCCCAGCTGTAAAAAATGACCAAATGTGCAAAAATGACCAAATGACCACCCCAACGGGGCTGCTCACGGGGAATTCCCGGGGACCACCGACTCCTGGTGCTCCAGAACGGATACAAAAGTGGTGGCGCCCCCAGTGGAGGACCCCCTGCCACTGCAGCGCACATAAAATGCCGTAACTCGGGCTAGGAGCGTCCGGGAGAGCCGGGGCCGGTACCTATTCGTCTGCCAAGGCAACGCGGAGACCCCACCCCTCATTTCTCACATGGCCCTATTGTAGCGCCACCTTCAGGCCGATTTTTAAAACACATTTTTGGACACTGCTACAGTTTTTGCCCTAAAATCACGAATATCACTACACAGCATGTCTACACTCATGTCATCAACATGGATCAGGAAGATTTTGGAAAAACACATTTTTGCCCTATTTGTGGAGATAAGCCACCTACGGTCGCTTATCTCCCGATTAGGGAGTCTTACTGGTATACCTTAGAGGAGTTGTGTGGAAATAGAAAAAAAGTTCCCCCCCTTCTGTGTTGCCTAGAACTGGAGGATTGATTTTGGGGTTTGTATTGTAAAGTACAATGTGTGATGTCATCAAGTTGTACTTTACAATACAAACAATAAAAAACAACAAAAAATCAATCCTCCAGTTCTAGGCAACACAGAAGGGGGGGAACTTTTTTTCTATTTCCACACAACTCCTCAAAGGTATATTAATGACATAGTTCAATATTGAAAATGGGTGGTCTTCCCCTTAAGGGTTAATATAAATTGGAAGATTTGGAGGACCCCCTGTAGTAACTCTGAGGACCCCCTAGGGGTCCCCCTGTTGAAGACCTCTGTCTGGAGTATTATTAGTATCATTATTGGGGCAGACCGGTGATGAAGTTGAAACCTTTCCTATGCATGTGTTACATTTCTGGTCATAGATAATAGGTGTTAGTATATTCGTGTTTAAAAAGGCATAGGTTAAATGTAAATGTTAGTTTTGGACTGCTCTAAGTAACCCGCAGGTGCATAAATCTTACCTTATAAGGACATGCATTTAGAGGAAATATCAACATTAGGTGCATACAAGTTTTATGTAGTAGCCTAGAATTGCTCTATTTATAGTCCTGAATATTACCTCCTGTTATACTGTAGGTCAAAGGCCACAGTGAGCTCATACCCTCCCAACTTAAGCTCCCTTAAGCGTCAACACACTCACATGTGGTGTAACCACATGTGTTTTTCACTTCCCCCTCCCTCATCCATCCACCTTCCCATAAGGTTCTAATCATCAGCCTTTTCTCCTGTCTGTGTCTTTCCAGATCAAGTCAGACAAAGTCTTCACGGGAGAGGTGATCTATAAGTTAGAGGGTCAAGGAGTGGACCAGGAGCCCAAGAACTTGTTCGAGATTGACGATAAAACGGGTATGATACGAAGCAAGCAGCCTCTTGACAGAGAGAAGCACCAAACCTTCACGGTGAGACCACATGACATGCAGTACAGTACAGTACATGAGAGGGAAGGTGTTGAATGTTCTAATGCCGCCATACAAATACACTTGGAATTGCTCTAAAAGGACGCATACAAACATGAAAGTTTCACAATCAGACACATAAAAAAAGTCACAATGTCACAATATCAGTGAATCGACATGATGTTTTTTAATCTATTAGAAAACATTTCTTTTAAATAATTGACTAGATTGATTTGTTTAATTAACCACTTACCCCTGTACTATACTTCATTGTACAATGGTGGCGTACAATGGTGGTGAAAATAGCCGATGTACAAGCTCACAACGTTGCATTGCAACACGTTGTGAGCTTGTAGATCGTCTATTTTCACTTATTTTTTTATTGTTCATTAATCGTAATCGAGGCAAAGATTTGAAATAATGGTCATATTGATTTGAAGTCATATCGCCCAGCCCCACAGTGCACGCTTCAAAACATTGCACCACATCCTTCAATACGAGGTTCTGTGATGTTGTTTCACGTCATATATCACACTAGTGTCACAGACATAAGTTACCACGAGTCAGAGGTCAGTTTGTATGGCCCTTAATGGGCAACCAGGGACAGACTTCAGAATGTTTTGGAACAGAGGACTTGACATGTAGCCCATGGCGCTGAAGAAAATATCCTGCACATGTAACATTCCATAAAGAACAAGAGATATTCGGCAGAAACCTTGTATCTCAAATATCCTATTTTTCTTTCATACATTTTCGCCATGACATGCCCAAAATAGGGACGTCAGAGCTTGAAAGTGCTTTATAAATATTTAAAAAGTATTAACAAGAGCTTTTGACAAAATAATAATGTAATTGGATCCATTGGAACACTAATGTTGTGAAAAGTAACGGTTTTGGAGATACAAGGTTTCCACCTGACAGTGATGATATGTTTTAGATGGTGTCCCAGTCCCACAGACACCGTGAGACCTTACCAGGCATTTGATTTAGATATGTTGTAAAACCACATGTGTTCACGTGTTGAAAAACAACATTCACATGAAAACATTTACCTGTTCACAGAACAGGTAATGTGTTCACAGAACAAGTGTAACGCACTGTGTGTGTGTGTGTGTGTGTGTGTGTGTGTGTGTGTGTGTGTGTGTGTGTGTGTGTGTGTGTGTGTGTGTGTGTGTGTGTGTGTGTGTGTGTGTGTGTGTGCGCGCGCGCGTAGCTCAAAGCCTTTGCCCTGTCCCCAAGCGGAGAGAGACTGGAGAACCCTACTACAATAGAGATAGTGGTGCTGGACCAGAATGATAACAGACCCGTCTTCACCCAGAGCCAGTTTAATGGTGATGTCCCAGAGTTCTCTATTCCAGGTGAGTCCATATATTTGACACAAAGCCCCTACTCTGTTCTGAACTCCTGACACATCTTATTAAAGGACATCTAGACACATTCCCAGCAGCATTTCATGATTTCAACGTTGTCAGTCTTGTATTAGAGTTGGCCCAACCTAGCAATAGAATATGTTCTATTGATTATTGTAAATTGATCATTTTCCATAAACCCCTAATGGCCTCAGATATATCAACAAATAGCTTAAATCCTCAATCTGCAATTTCTAAAACTGGTTGGCTGTAGATTAGATAGATGTAGATTAGAACAGTAGGAAAATTAACCTGACTCCGCCAGATGGTGACAGCATTGAGTACAAACATTCATATACTCAATGCTGACACCATCTGGCGGAGTCAGGTTATAGGAAAATACAGTAGATAGGTTTAGAATGATAATACCTAAACAAACATCATAATTCTACATATTTTGCTGCTAACTGTTTAGGAAATGCAGCGCTAGTGTGGAGGATTCCTTTCATGCTGGTTCCAAAATCATTACGACCTTTATACCCATGAAAAATGTGTTACTTTTGGTGAGCTACACGCTCATACGACAGAGTGTAAAATAGGATTTTCATACAGTGTCTTAACTTTGCAGTTGACATATAGTATTTCATTTGATTGTTTTGACAGGCACTTCAGTTATGTCCGTCTCTGCCACTGATGCTGACGACCCGAACACAGATAACGCTCATCTGAGCTACGCCATCATCCGCCAGGAGAGCGACCCTCCCAACGCCGTGACCAAGACCATGTTTGGCATCAACAACCAGACTGGGGCCATTTACATCAGAGACGTTGGCCTAGACCGGGAGGTAGGGGGCGCTGATGAGACATCTCATATGCATGCTTCAGCTTCTTTTTCTAAATATTCTGGAGAGATAGAAGATTAATATGTGGTCCTGCTCGGGTAGAAACCTCATGTTCATCATTGTCAGGGGCGTCGCACCAAATTCTGGGCCCTGGGTACAAGGATTCATTGCGGGCCCCCCATGAATGTTCTTCATAGGGGGAGTGGGTCTAACCCATTTAGACTGGGAACGCATTATGCATTATTTTGTTTTTACCATAGAAAAATAGCTGATCTAAAAGCTCACAGCGCGGCACCGAGTGCCGCGCTGCGAGCTTGTAGATCTGCTATTTTTGAAAAATCGAGAAAAGTCTTTGAATATTTCAAATCCTTCTAAGGTTTTTTGAAACACCTGTTTCTATGTCAGTGGTGCTCAAACTTTTTCATGTGAAGGATGCCCAAAATGATATGTATTTGGCCACGGACCCCCATCTCAAAATATTTATTCCAGAGACCCCCCAGAAGCAAATTTCTTTTTTTAAAGATACATATATTCAAAGATTTGCACACATTTTCACGACTTTTCAAAAAATAGCAGATCTACAAGCTCACAGCGCGGCACAGAGTGCCGCGCTGTGAGCTTGTTGATCTGCTATTTTTCAATAGCTAAAGTATAAAATAATTAACTTGGGCCATAGTAACTCAGTCCCACTTTGCCCCCCTTGTGACGCCCCTGGCTTCTGCTACAAGGTTTCTTCCTGACAGCAGTGATATGTTTGCAAAGAAACAAGCAGATCCGGTGAAACTCAAAGACATGCTGAGAATGACATTATATTATATCCCCCTCCTAGGTGGTGAAAAGTTTCAAACTGACGCTGCAGGTGGCTGACATGTCCGGCATGGGCCTGACCAGTGAGGGTGTGGCCATCATACACATAAATGATATCAATAACAACGCCCCACAGTTCAACCCCGAGCAGGTGAGTTTCATACCGCGAGTTTTGCTGTCTTGTCTGTGTGTGTGTGTGTGTGTGTGTGTGTGTGTGTGTGTGTGTGTGTGTGTGTGTGTGTGTGTGTGTGTGTGTGTGTGTGATACAGTAGGTTCTATTCATAGGATGCTATATGTTGTGTGTTTTAATGCCTGCTCTGTGCTTGTAATGTGGGCTTCTTGCAGTATGCCACGTCAGCGGTGGAGAACAGGAAGGACTTTGACATTGGCAGGGTCAACGTGACGGACAGAGACGACCCAGGAACAGGAAACTGGGAGGCCAAGTACTCCATTGCCGAGGGCGACCCCAATGGACACTTTGCCATCAGCACAGACCCTGCCACCAACCAGGGCATCTTGACAGTGATACAGGTACAACTTTTCAGGCCGCGACCCCCAAAATGATCATATTTTAACTGGGGACCCCTCCACCCTGACGAGCACTAAGAGTTGAGGCATTACATTTTGTATAACACGGTTCTATTGTGAAAATAAGGTTTCTGCTTCTAATAATTGACAATTTGGCCAATGTTTAATTTGGTATTAAAAGAGGTATTAAATAGTCCTTAAATTGTCACTTTAGAAATGTGCAGATACCCTCTATACACTTAAAATGTATGTTGGTTTGTTTACTGTTGAGTGAGAAAACAATTTTTCTCATTAAGTTAATCATCTGGGGACCCCCCAAAATAATTTGGTTCAGAACCACTGCAGTAAGCTACTGTCAGTGGGGGGAGGGGGGGGGGCGACAAATATCTTTAAAACACTGAAATGCTTGTAACATGCGTCCCAGTTTGACTTTTTTATTTTGAAAATATGCTTTTTTTAGGTGAGAGCTGGGGTTTATTGTTCAGAATGCATCTCACAAGTCCATCATGTTAGAATGACAACGATGGCATTCCCTTCATCCAGCTATTGTGGTTGTGTGATCAAACTCTTTGCCAAATGTGCAAAGTTTTCAGCCATTGCACGGAGCACAGCTCCATTTGAAGCCAACAAATAACTGGCAGCATGGTTTTTGATAAATGTATTCTGAAGCCGGAGTGAATGGAGTGGAGTTAAGATAAAACAACTAAAGCTCCAGTCTAATTTAAACCTGAAATGATACTGAAGCTCCCCGCCTTTCACACGCATGCACACACGCACACGCACGCACGCACGCACACACACACACACACACACACACACACACACACACACACACACACACACACACACACACACACACACACACACACTCACACACACACTCACACTCACACTCACACACACTCACTCACTCACTCACTCACTCACTCACTCACTCACTCACTCACTCACACACACACCACAATTCAATAGCATCATCTAGTGGCTAACTCTTAAACTACAGGTCTGTGGCGCTCATCTCATCTCATGTAGGCATACAGTCTGAGTCAAATACGGAATGCTAATTCATCTCTCTGAAAGTGTAAAAATGCACCTGTAAATGTCCAAACTGTCAGATGTTTTCAAGATTGTTGTCATTCTTTACGTGTCCGGGTAGCTCATTTGGTAGAACACTTGTCTTTGGATAGCATGGTCCTGGGTTTGGGGCTGAGCACGGCTAACTCAGTGTATGAGTTGGTTAAATGGAACAGTCGCCCCCATTGTTTTCGTGGACTGCTCGCCCCCAGTGGTTCTTGTAATTGTTTTACTGAGGTTAAGGTATAAAGAATATGTTTAGGGCTAGGCATAGTTTAGGTTTAGGCATGGTTTTACTGAGGTTAAGTTTAGGAATAAGGTTAGTTTTAGCCATAGTTTTACTGAAGTTACGTTACCGGGTGGCGACCATTCCGAGGTTGCTGGATTTGACCTTGGACGAGTTTGTTTTGGGGCGAGCGTTCTTGTATTCATGTGTTGCACAGTTTGTGCAACTCATGAGAATGCGTTGTGCGTAAAGTACCTGATGCGTTATACCTCAACAATACATCTCCCAGCTTGTTGAAAAGGGGATAGACAACCTCATAACTACTAAGACCTACTTACTTAAGATATAAACCAAAACAGTTCATGTTTCAGCTTCTGTGTTGTATCTTGTTTGTCTTACAGCCATTGGATTATGAGACGCAACCCAAGTACACTCTGATCCTGACAGTGGGAAATGTCCGACCTCTGAGCAAGGCTCTCAGCGCTCCAGTGAGCAGTGCTACAGTGGTGGTCACTGTACTAAATGAGAATGAAGCCCCTCGCTTCAGGGAGGACCCCATAAAGATCGTGGTCCCTGAGTCAGTGGTCCCTGGCACGATACTGATAAGCAACATTGCCTATGACCCAGACAATACCAACCTGAGGTACAATTCAGCTGGACCCCTGTGTCTATTTGAAAAGTAAACCGATCGTTCATTATTACAAGTATGTCCTCTTCTGTGTCTGTGCCAGGTATGAGATCAGCAGAGATCCTGACAGTTGGTTGGACATTGACAAAGAGACAGGAGACATCATCGCCAGGAGAACCTTCAACATTCGATCCCCGCATGTTAAAAACAACGTCTACCGTGCTGTTATCAAAGTTGTAGGTCAGTGGAAGACAAAGCTTTGAGAGTGTCCTTGATGATTACTGTATTAGCCGTAAGCAGGCTTTTATACTGATTGTTGCATTTTGTTAACTTATGTTACGTGTTTCTCTGTGTATACGTAGATGCTGGTGGTGTGTCAAGCACTGCCACGCTGGCCATCACCCTCACAGAGACCAATGACTTCCCTCCTAAGCTATTCCCGCTGAGTGGAACTGTGTGTAGCCATGCATACGGGATGAAGGCCGGTCTGTTTCTGACAGCTGTGGACGAGGACTTGCCTCCACATGCTGAGCCCTTCACCTTTGAACTGCCAGAAGACTTCCACATCAACTGGACCATTATACAAATCAATGGTATGGAGTGAGTGGAAGTGCAAACAAATACTAGCATGATGCACTGGATGAAGTCTCGTCTAATGTTGTCCTCTCCCTTTCTCACATGTCTCCAGAGACGCATGCAGCGCTTCAGTCACTAGTGGAAATGGAGACAGGAGAATATGCTGTGACCGTGCTGGTGTCAGACTCTGGCAGCCCTAGCCTGAGTGCATACGCTCAGGTCAATGTTACCATGTGTGCCTGTGACTCCTATGGCGACTGCAAGTCGGAGGTGGCAGCCATCTTGGGCTCTAGTGTGGGAATCAGCTTCATCGCCCTGATAATCGTCATGGCCAGCATTGCTCTCTTACTGCGTAAGTGATAACATTCTAATAGTAACATTATGATGTGATATAGTTAAACCCAAATCACAACAACTAGATTGATCAGGGTCAGCCCTTAACAACGTGACATGCAAGTTCAAGTCAGAGGTCTTCAACAGGGGGTCCGGGACCCCTAGGGGGTCCTCAGAGTTACTACAGGGCATCTGCCAAATCTTTGTGTGATCATGTTTGATCACTTGTACCTTGGCATCCCTATTCTTAATGGAACATTAGCCAAAGAATAGCAGATCTACAAGCTCACAACACCTCGCAGCGTGAGGCGTTGTGAGCTTGTAGATCGGCTATTTCTTGGCACAGAGGTTTGGTGTAGAGGAAAAGGAAGAGCAGGCTAGTAGGTATATATATATATAAGTGGTGAAATATATGAAAATACACATTAACCCAACCTACACAGATGATAGTGCTGTCAAGTCAAAACTGTATAATACTGTAATCCATGTACATTTTTAATCTGCAACACAATTTTATACGATATGTAGTGGGGGCCTTAAAACATTGATGACCCGTTTTAAGTTGTTGTTTGACGGTTTCCTCTGCTGTGTGATTTTATTGTCAGTGCTGCTCCTCTTGGCGGTGGCGGTAAGCGCCTGCACCAGAAGCCATCACTTGAAAAAAGGAACCGGTCTGCTTGTTGGTGAATCAGATGATGACATACGAGACAACGTCCTCAACTATGATGAGCAGGGAGGAGGAGAGGAAGATGAGGTTAGATCACGTTCTCACGCGCATCTGCATGTGGACACATAAACACACCCACGGGGGCATAGCAGATATTTAGGTTGTGTGCTAGAAAATGTTCGTCAGCCTACTCTGTATGTGTAACTCTTGAGTCGGCACAGAGAGATGTGTCTGGTTTTCCCATGTCCTTTCAATAGCACAATTTATGTTAAATATCTGCAAAGTTGCCCTTTACCTGATTTAATCTAAACTGCCTTTGTTTAATTCTTGTCCAGAATGCCTTTAACGTTGACCTGCTGTGTAACCCCAACGATGCCCCTTCGACCCCTGGGTCCTTCTGCCCGGCGCCCGGCGTTCCCCGAGGAAGGCAACCTCACCTAAGGAGGGACGCCCCACACAACCTGCCTTCTCCTACCTACCCACGGAGACCTCCTGCAGACCCTACTGACATCGAGGACTACATCAATGATGTAAGAAGCTTTCACGGTACTTTGAAACAGCCTATAACGACACAGCACACTTTTCCAGGTTGTCATCTGACGCGTGTTGTCATTTTGTCCCTAGGGCCTGGAGGTTGCGGATAATGACCTTAATGTGCCTCCGTATGACACGGCGTTGATCTATGACTATGAGGGCGAGGGCTCACTGGCGGGCAGCCTCAGCTCCATCGCCTCAGGCAGCTCTGATGGAGACCAGGACTATGACTACCTGAATGACTGGGGCCCACGCTTCAAGAAACTGGCCAACTTGTATGACCCACGCTAAGATGGGCAACGGAGTATGGCTGGATGACCTGATGCGGATAATCCAAGTTAGAGATTAATGCCTAGTCTTGGACACAATATGAACTGGACACACTTGAGCACTACTCAGTCCAGGACTAGGTTTAGAATATGTTGTGAAATATATTCACATAATGCCACATTTAATCTCTGCTATGGCAAGTCCAATGCCCTTAATTTGTTGGGTTACATTTGGAGTCATTTGAACAGACTAGGGAGACAATTCTTCACTTTTGTCCCTCTGTAATGTACTCTGAATCATAAGGAACAGTTCACATGAAAGTAAAAGTGGTTGTTGACATGATTAGCAAAGAGTGGAATGCAACAAGGGAAACAGAATGTGTTTAGAAAATGTACTTTAACCTCATTCTCAGGTTATATGATTGTACATTGTACAATCAACAGGACTGAGATATTCTTTTTTTATATATATATAAAAGTGACAATTTTGTAAAATACATTTCCTTTGATATTGATTTTATTTGTAAACATATTTATCCATTTGTATCATGAATCCTCCATTCCAGCATCCATTACCAAAGCTTTTTGGAGGCATCTCTTACAGTTTAACATTCAACCACTTCACACAATGTCCCATTTGATCACATTGTATAGATGTAATGGTTTGATTGGTGTTTTTAAACATTTTCACTTGGTTTTGATTTAGTCAAATACAGAATAAATGTAATAATTTCATGTATTCATTGTGTGTATTCATTATGAAGAGACATTTTCCCAAATAATTCATCCATTTAAATTTCCATACTCAGGATGTTTTAAATAAACCTTTATTTAAATATTTTGTTCAGCATGATACAAGCATTGGGGGCTTCACGTTCAACTGCATCAAAGTGATATGTTTTGTTAAATAATAGCTCTATTATTCCAGGGGTCTCCCTGTCTCTCCAGCTCTTTAGTAAACAGAAAATACATTTTCAGGTCAAATTTCAGTGATGCAAAAAACATCAGCAGACAAAATTGGAAATACAATCTTTTAAAATCAAATTGATTGGATAGAATTGTTGACCCACCTGAAAATGAATTTTCTGTTTACTGAAGAGCTGGAGAGACAATCACACTATAGCAGTGATTACTATCAGAATTTAAAGCTTTCAACGCATCGGGGTTTGCCCAGAACTCATGTGCAATTCCAAATAACGCTTCAAGGAAAAAGAAAAAAGAAAGAAAGAAAACCAAAACATATCATTTTACAGCACCTTTAAACAAACCGATACTTGGACCCTAATATATATGTACATTAGTTTTCCTAATGAAAAACTAATTTACCCCCCTGGATTCATCATCTGTTGACACCAAGGGTCAAGCTAGACCAGTGAATCCACGTAACCATTTTCTAATCTGTAGCAATCTCCATTTAAATAATGATTTTTCTTCCTTCTCAAACCCAGTTTTTGAATGAAACCCGGTGCACACTATTAGACCTGAATTCCATTCTACTCCAAGCAAAACAAACAATATTTCAAAAAGATTTTTGATTCCAGTACTCTCAACGGTATCTGCATCTCAACTGACAACCAAACAGGGCATTCTCTAGTCATTGTGTATTGATCTAAAATAGGAAAAAGAATCTCTCAGAAAGAGTGTACAACGCATATACAGTATGTGTACACATCCTTGTGCACATGAATATATATGAATTAACTATATATTAGTTGGTGATGTTTCACTAGCTTGTTGAAGACTGCTTTATTTTACTTCCCTTTCTCCTTCTTGTCAATGTATTAAACCTAAGCATTTTCTTTCCTTTATGCACAATTTCACAGAGAGTGTGACTTAAATCACTCAAAATATAGTTTAGGCATCCAGAGGGTTGTTTGTGTGGAACCTCATCCACATTTTCTTGAACCAAGAGGCCTCCTCAAAACACAGGAGAAAGAACAACAACATTTCTGACGTCCGACAAAGTTTTTTCCGTAAAGGGAGATGATATACCGGTAATTACAAATGGACGTCATTCACAACTTCTGATGGGCGGTCTCAGATATTTTGCACCCCCAGATGTGCTGACTCTCCAAACTAGTTCAGAAACCTGTCTGAAATGTTTTTTTCTATGTTGGTCGCGGCATATATTGGCCTTAAGAATCATTCAGAGAATTCAGAGCAGCTGTGGATTCATGTCGTCCTCCATGTCTTTACGGGGTGGTGGTTGCGGTTCTTCGTGCCCTGTGTCCTGTTTGTCCCTCTCAGCCTCCACCCAGCTCTGTGGGGCGATCATCTTCTTGGGCCCGTGGGGCGGTGGACCAAGCAGAGCCTCGATGTCCTCATAGTTCACCACCTCACGCTCCAAAAGTGCAGTGGCCAACTGGAAATACACATCACACACACGTTTTGTATTGTATACAAGAAATACTACGGTATACACTTTAGAACATCATTTCATCCATGGATAAGCATAAACCCAAAATAGCAGATCTCACTTGTAGAATGGTGCGAGCATTGTAGATCAGCTGACCCCTGATCCTAACCCTAGATACACCCCCCCCCCCCCCCAACACACACACGACTGCGTCTTACCAATGTCAGCTTGTCTCTGTTTTCCAGAAGCAGTTTCTCTGTGTGCCTGTAGGCACGTGCTATCAACATCTTAGCCTCCTAGAACGACAATAAAATACATTCAAATCAATGCGTTCACTCAGCTCAACACATGTCATTGTATGCTATGTCCCCAGGACTTTTTTGTGTGATCCTTTTAGCCTTAATGTCTTAATGTGCTGTTTACATTTCTGACTAACCTTTTATTTGACCTTGTACCGGTAAACTGTACTGTCCTGAAACTGTACCTTTTGCTATGCAACCTTCTAATAAAGTCTTCAATCAATCAATCAATCAATCAATCAAAAAGTCAGTTGCGTCACCATGCACTGCATTAGGCCTGTCACAATTATTACATGATCACCTGATCAGAGGTATTTGAGATAATCGCAATTATTATTTTTGCATCATCATAATCATTTCCACGTTGACAAATGTTCATACATTTTCAAAAATGGTCAGTTTCATGTATATGTTCCAATGTTCAATGCCAAACAAACACGCAAATGCATTTTTTTGTATGACAATTAATCGTCAGGTGTGCCAATGTGGCCATCTGGAAGTGCAGAATTGGTGCTATTTGGGAACCCACATGGTCCATCTGCTGCTGCAGGCCTTGGCTGAAAGGTCGCCGTCCGACACCTTGCTCCTGGGTGTCTGGGAATGAAACCTGGCCCACACTGCTGCACATGCCATACTGCTTCACCATGGAGTATGCCACACGGGTCACCTTACGCAGGTCATCCTGAGCCCCTAGCACAACACAGGGAAACAGGGTTGGTTGCTTTTTTTTTTTTACCTACAAGATTGAAATCACACATTTTGACAGTAATTAGTAAGTAGTCCATTAGTGTATGCTGTGAATGAATGTTAGCGGCTGTCTTTCATTGCTTTTCTTTTGAAATGTCACTGAACTGAACTTGTGGGGGTGGGGGTCTTAAAGGTATAAGCCCCTGGTTGTCCCAGGTACGATTCTGTCGATGTGTGTCCCTAAGCAAGGGAAACACATCCCTATACATATCCCTAATTGCTCCCAGAGCAAATGCTTCAATAAAGTATTGAGTAAAGGGGGTGAATACTTACGCACATGTGATTTTGTACTTTTGTATTTTTAACACGTTTGCAAACCTTTCTAAAAGACTGTTTTTGTTTTGTCATAATGCAACATTGTGTGTAGAATTCTGAGCAAAAAGATAATTTTAAAAATGTCTTGAATACGGCTGTAACATAACAAAATGTGAAAAAAGTGAAGGGGGGTGAATACTTTCGCAAGGCACTGTACAGCTATCATCTGTACTGTAGAACTATCAGCTATCTAGCTAATATTAGTTCATTTCTTGATATAACATGGATGGCTCACACTTAGCCAATCACAGCCAATGACAGGGTCAGACTAATGAATATTAATGACTAATAAGCTTTTACAAATGAAAGCAGCCTGTGAATTAGGAGAGCAGAAGGAGGCACAGCACCCGAGTTTTAATATATACACTCAGCAGTGATCCAAGAATGGCAATGCTAAAATATGGAACTTTAAGCTCAGAAGTAGGTGATGTGTACCTGTGGTAACCTTATTGAAGACAATAGCCTCGGCGGCGCGTCCCCCCAGGGCCATGCACATCCTCTCAAACAGCTGCTCCTTGGTGAACAGGTACTGGTCACGAGGAAGCATCTGGGCAAATCCCAGGGCAGCGTTGGTCCGCGGGGCAATGGAGACCTGCGATGCACGACAGAAAATTAACAATGAAAGATCCTTGAACTAATCTGGATTAACTTCAAGCCTCCATAAAAAAGGTTAAATAAGAATAAAACAAACCAGCAGGTGGTTGAGGATGCCTGCGAGGCCTTGTCACAACAAATCAGACACTCCAAAATGATTTCCATATTATTTCTTTGGCTTTTATTACACTGTGAAAGGTGTGCTTTATGATCTGACCGTAGCCCTCGTGTGGGTCTTCTGAAGGCTATGGCAGAAAAGTTAGTTGGATGATAAAGTTCACTAGCATCTATAGCTAGATTGTGCGGTTAATACATGTTTGTGACATTTTAAGCAACTAAGGGAACTTGCTTGGTGTGTTTTCTTTTGCTTACTAACTGTAATTCCACTGTACTCAGTCACTCGCTGACTGACTATGCATGCTCTATGCCCATTACCTTCATGACTGCCTCTGTGTGTTCAAGTAGCCATCCCACTAAAGCGTGGCCAGACTCGTGGAAAGCGACCACTCTCTGCTCTTCTTTAGACAGGATCTTACTCTTCTTTATGCTACCTGAATGACACATGACACATAACCTAAATATACAAAGAAATTACTGTCATATTTGACAACTTAATACTAAAAAAAGAACATCGATAGTGGAAATAGACGATCTACAAGCGTTGTGAGCTTCTAGATCTGCTATTTCCACTATTTTTGAAAATGTTCGAAAATGTATGGCGTAGCCAGGATTTACCAACTGGCTAGGCCTGGCACAATGTGGGTGGGCACAGATGTGAGCTTGTACATTTAAATATTTACAGGGACGTAATAAAAAAAAACGCTTCATAATTGAGTAAACTATGATCAAATGAAACTGTGGTGTCTTTCTTTGCTTCCTAGACAGCCACACATCGCCGCACGCACCGCGCATCGCCGCGCTGCAAATGTTTTAGTTATTTTTGGGTGGGCACAAAAACGAAAATGGTGGGCCTAGGGCCCTAGGCCTAGTCAGGCCCACACGTGGCTACGCCGCTGATGTAGGAACATTTTTCAACATGGAAACGATTGTGACGACCATGACAAAAAGAATTGTGATTATGTCAAATAATTGCAATTAGATGATTATGTAATAATTGTGACAGGCCTAGTGACATCTGTCCTAATGAAGACTAGGAAATCAATCAGTCCTCTTTGAATACAACTAGTGCTGCCTGTTGTAATATATGTACAGTACCTGCTATAACTCTCTCCACTGCGTATTCAAAGTTGAAAGTATGAATGGACTTGAAGCCTTCTCTGGCAGCATGGAGGGCAGCTTCGTTGCAGATGTTAGCAATGTCTGCGCCTGGGAACAAGATGGGTTGACAAAGGACATCGAGCAATCAGCATACAATATCCACAGATATGGCTGCAATGTTAACAGCAACAGATGTACATGAGACAGAAACTGTAAGTACCACTGAAGCCTGGGGTAAGTTCAGCCAGACGTAGGGAGTAGAAATTAGCGGGTTGAGTTAGCTTCAGGATCTTCAAATGTTGCTCAAAGATCTCCTTCCTCTCCTTAAAAACAATCAGGTAAATAACGAAATACATTTCAATTTACTTTTCAATTCACACCCAAGAAATGCGGGTGAACTAGAATGTTGATGTCTAGTTTGCAAGCGGAATATATTTCTTGTCCTTTCTGCAAACTATGATGCGCGCTTTCACTTTCAATGTTACAATAACTACTTACTCAAAGAGTCAAAGCTTATAATGTTCTCTGACATGATGCAAAGGAAAACATGATGCTCATGAACACAAAGAACAGCCTTACGATTACAAAGATTGCAGTATATGAGTGGTTGTCACAATGTCATATTCTTGTACAGTATCCTTATTCCTTACCCTTACAATGGAATGTAACTTTGCACACAGGGGCCATTTTAAATACAAAAATATAGAATATACATTTAATATTTAAATTATTAATATTTTAAAACAAAATAAATATGCATTAATATCTTAATCAAATATCCCATGGTTGGTTTTGAGTGCTTTAAGGCCACCTGCAAAGTGGGCAGGTCTATGAATATGTGTCTGTCCAGTCTGCCTGGTCTCATCAGTGCACCGTCCAGGATGTCTGCTCTGTTGGTAGAGGCCAGAACAATCACGTGGTCTGTCGTGCCCATTCCTGGAAGAGAGAGAAACGCCATTCAAGCTTCTTGGAATATTCTCCACAGTGTGACTGGGTCAACAGCCCTAAACTCAACTCACCGTCCATTTCTACCAGTAGCTGGTTCAGAGTCTGTTCTTCCTCAGTGTTGGAGAAGCCTGACGTGTTGTTTGAGCGTTTCTTCCCCACAGCATCAATCTCGTCTATGTAGACGATGCAGGGAGCTCGGGCGCGAGCCTCTTTGAACAGGCTCCTTACCCTTGCAGCACCCAAGCCTAAGCACACAAGACACAAAATAAAACATATTTAAAAATACAAACAATACACACAGTAAAATCCTGAGTGTTCATTTAACTCAGAGTCTTCAAATTGTTTCCATTTGTAATTCTGAGAGGTCTTTACTGTGTAAATTCATAGTTTATAACAACGACATCCACTGATAAGACCAACTTACCCCCGATCACCTCCACAAACTCAGAACCAGCCATGGCCAGGAATGGTACCTGTGCCTCTGTGGCCACAGCCTTGGCCAGTAGGGTCTTCCCACAGCCTGGGGGCCCCAGTAGCAATGAGCCCTTGGGAACCTTGGCCCCCAGTTGAAGGTATCGGTCCGGATTCTGACAAAAGATATAATTTGTTTTATTTAAGATTTAGCATCATCTAAGGGCCATTTCTGAAGCTAGAATATAGAATATTTAGTTCCAACTTGTGTTAGCAAAATGTAGCTACCACTGGGTTCAGATTAAGAATTATGAAACATGTGAATAAGTAATAAGTAGGTCGGAGAGGCTTATTGTCAGTATCAGCCGAAAGCGCCAGTGTCTATCCCTGTTTCAATGCACCAAACACCTGTGGAATGCTGAGATGGGGTGCAACAGCTACCATCACAGTTCCCATTAATTGCTACTCATGCATGCACTGAGTCGGCTGTGCCCAGGATCTAACCCGGGAACTTGTGGTTTATGTGGGCGAGTGCTGTTATAAATGTTAAGAGATTTGCACCAATATACAGTATTGTTTTTTGTTTTTGTTTCTTACCTTCAAGTAGTCAACAAATTCCTTCACTTCTATCTTAGCCTCATGCATGCCTGCCACATCTTTGAAGCTCACACCTTTCCCTGATTTGCCATCTACAATGGTGAACTTTGCCATCTTCAGCTGATTCTGTTAAGTACATCCCGGAATACAATTAGTGCTCTATAAACACAATATAATATAGGAATTATTTTTGCATTGTCTACTCACAAAAGCACTGAAGCCACCCTCTCTCATACCCATGCCTGCTAGACGGAAGATATACCAGAGAATAGCCACACCAATGGCAGCCATTCCCAAAGCATAAACCGCACTGCAATGATAAAGAAACATTGACAGTAGTAATTATGTATAAGATGGCAATTAGACCAATCAGATTGCTTTGTTTAAAAAAATGCCACCCACAAATATACCAGCAAATCATATTATTTCAGAACCTTAGGTAAACCTATTGATTAAACACACAAACCAACGTCCCTATTCATTCCTATTCTTGGCATGACATAATTGGCGAACATTTGGCAAAAAAAAAGTGGTTAATGCACATGCAACAAATGCAACATTCAGGAAGATAATTATACTTCAACAAAATCACTTTGAGTTAAGTATCCCTTACTTCCCAAAGAATCCAGTCCGCTTGTATGATACTGGTATCCTGTCCTTTGTGTCAATGTTTAATTCCTCTTCCGCAGCTCTCAGTTTCTCCTCAAATTTGTCAATGTTAGCAACCTGCATACGATACATCAGAGCCAGTCTCTGCCAAAAAAGGTAACATAGCACATACAGTGAAAAGCAAGCACTATCTGTCTGCCCACAGAACACATCATATTACATTTTTGGGGTCGGACACGGTAGCAGCATATGGTATTTACCTCGACAACCTTATCTGACCTGTCAGTCAGTATTATTAAGCTAAATCAAAATCAGTGAATTTAAACACAAAACAGAGTGGGCGCAGATAATTGCAACAGGGGAGAATTTCTTGAGCACACTATACTCCAAACCCAGAGTATTATTATCTTCCCTAAATAATAAAGATACATTACAGGAGGTATAAAAGATATTAACTATTAAACATACAGGCCTCCCAAAGATCACTGCGCCAGGGTGAAGGTAGATGTCCACTATGTCACTCTCTGGAACAACTTGCACTCTGGACACCTCTCCCTTGGCCAGCATCTCATGCACAAAGTCATTCCAAGATATGTTTCCACCACTGGTGTTTATAGAATTCAACAGGACCATGATGAGTGCTATGATGAAGAGGGTCCGCAGGCGCTCCCGATACATCTGGTCCTCCTGCTCTCGACGCTTCTTCTCCTCTGAAAGGAAGAGTAGATGAGGACACAGGAACAAAAGGAGAAGCAAGTGAAGGCAATGAATCTCCAGTGAATGTATGCCATCAAATACTGAACATGATGATATACCATCTCTTACCTTCATCTTCCTCTGGAGTTTTCCCCTTTGATCCATTACTTTTATTTTTCTCTTTTTTGGACTGAGAAGTACTAAAAAAATGTGTAGCGCCTGTAACGAAAGGCTGTCTCATGTAACTAGTTAGGTAGATAACAGTGCCAGTAGAATATTAATATGTACAACACACACACACACACACACACACACACACACACACACACACACACACACACACACACAGAGAGTCTTTACCTAATAGATTTACCAAACCAACAGGGTTTTCCATCCAATTGTTCTTGATTAACACTTTGTTCATCCCCATCATTCCAGGACTCAATGGTCTGTAGAGAAGATTCTAAAACAGGAAGATCAGGTTTAATAGATAATACATTTTAATAAAAACATTGGGCACTGACATTTTCAAATGTCCATCCATGGAACATACTACAACCCATCATTTGACCTTATGGCTTTATACAATATACAACAGTTGTTCTCAAAGTGGGGTCATCATTGGGTTGCAAGCCAGGGGCCCAGGGGGTCCCCAGACTCCCCACTCCCCAGCAAAATGTGCTAATATTATATTACATAACGTTAGGTCTTTGGTAACAAGCTTACCTGAAGGATTTTAGAGTTCAACTTCACACCACTGTGTAATTGTCGTATCGGCGACTGTTGTGATCCTGAATGCATCAGCTTTTTATCACTGACGCGTTTCCATAGCAGATGTGTACTGCCATAACTGTGTGCTGCTGCGATGTTTGTTGTTATTAACGGTGAGTCGTTTCGCAATAGTGTCCATTGAAGAGCCCTGTATTTTCTGCAGGAGCCAACAACAGGTCGTTGTAAAAGCATGGCTGCCATGACGGCTCGGTTAGATTAGATCATGCACCCACATAGGCTATAGCAACAAGACTAGAATATTATGAAAAGGAGTATTATCATGACATTTTAATTAGAACATTTGTTTACTCAATGCCCCTCATCTCTGTAGCAGCTAGCTTACTCAACCCACTGTCGTGCAAAGATGGAAATACGACAAGAGAAACGTTACTCCACCCCCTCAGTAATATTATTATTAACGGTTTGTTTAACCTCGCTTCCCACTTGTTCAGTGGAACGATGGAAAAAAACATACATTAATTC
Source organism: Nannobrachium achirus (assembly GCF_963921795.1). Classification (NCBI taxonomy): domain Eukaryota; kingdom Metazoa; phylum Chordata; class Actinopteri; order Myctophiformes; family Myctophidae; genus Nannobrachium; species Nannobrachium achirus. Next base: position 39,575,782 of record NC_137816.1, on the reverse strand, counting down.
GTTTAACAATACGTGTGTTATTATTATAATGTATTTATTTGCATGTGATACGGAAACTATACGCATATTAACCATAGATCTTAACTGCATTTACAACATCTTTGCTACACACACTGTGAACTCTGAACTGCGAACCTTGTTCATTATGCAACTCACTGCTGCGGCGACATTTGCGCAGGAACCGATAAAACAACAAACTATAGTCTATATATATATATATATATATATATATATATATATATATATATATATATATATATATATATATATATATATATATATATATATACTTTTCTTCTGGTGGCATTTGCAGAAAATCTCAACACGCGCGCGCGCGCACACACACACACACACACACACACACACACACACACACACACACACACTTTCAAAAGATCATAAAAACAGTTGAAAATGGGGAACATTACAGTTGGAGGGTGTCCAGCATTGTGTAAACAGAGCTATTTTGTCGTTATTTATCAGCATTTCTTTTTTCTCTCAATACGATTTCAATAGAATACAAATAAAGGAAATAATTCAATAAAACGTGTTCAAGGGTAGCAGCTCTGTTTATAATGTTTGTGCAGTAGGTCTGCACATAGAGTAGGAAGGTCCTTCTGACCTATTACCATATTCTTCCAGCAGAGGGTGGTATTTGTCAATTCTAGCAGTGGTGTTCAACAAACGTTCGTGCGCATGAGCAGTGCGGTGATCTAGGAAGTAAAGTGCCAGTCTTCCCTTCCATAACAACACCAACACTCGTGTGCCCTTCATGGTGCCCACCTATGGTGCCAACCCTTATATTATACTTCTATGTGCCTACCACCACCAAACTATGCATAGGCCTACCACTGATGACCTGAACCACTGGTTCTTAAACTTTATTCATAAAAGACTCCCCAAATGCATGTATTTGGCCGTAGACCCCCCCCATTTGAGTATATTTTGTGTCAGCCACCCACATAGACTTGTATATATTTGTCAAATAGTTGAAACTATCGCGACGTGTTCTTGTGACCTTATATATTTGCTATTTTCGACAAGACTTTCCTCATTTTACTGGGGACCACCCCCAAGAGTAGTCTACCCCTGGCCTGGGTTGGTACCCAAATAGAACCAAGCCTACACGTCTTCGTTTAAATACTTCAGTTTAAAAACGTTCCATGCCATGAACTCGGAGCAAATGCATTTTGCGAGAGTGGAACGATCTCACTTAGCTCTGGTCCATAGCGTTAGTGGAGTTCTCCCTAACGCTATGTTCCTCTTCCTCTGTATTCCTTGGCAAAACCGGAAAACCCTGCCGTCTGGTCCGAAAATAACAAAAACTGTTTCGCCCCTCACCAAACCAAAGGTATCATTGGACAGTTGAAAGCTTACTCTACTTAGTGGACGCGGGCTGAGCCCCCCACCACACGATTAAAATACATTTCTAGGACAAAATGAAAAATATTCTACCGGATGGAGACTCCATTTCTTCTCGTTTTTCACTATTTGTCGTCGCCATCAAGGTGCCAACTCACTACTGCCGCGCAGGTCAGAGGACCGAATTACACAGAGCATTAGTCTCACTGGGTGTTATTCAACTCTGTGACGTTGGAAGCGCTGTTTCGTAAAAACGAGGAAGAGCGTCTCCATCCGGTGGAATATTTTTCATTTTGCCCTAGAAATGTATTTTAATCGTGTGAAGTAGAGTAAGCTTTCAACTGTCCACTGATACCTTTGGTTTGATGAGGGGCGAAACCGTTTTTGTTATTTTTGGACCAGACGGCGGGGTTTTCCGGTTTTGCCAAGGAATACGGAGGAAGAGGAACATAGCGTTAGGGAGAACTCCACTAACGCTATGGACCAGAGCTAGATCTCACTATGGTGCATGTGGATGTGGAAAAGCCTGGTGACGCGAGGTTATGGTGCATGTATGATGTACTTTAGATCTCACAAGGTAATGAAATAGAATGGGCTATCAACATCATTGTTGGTCATTTACCTCCCCGTCCCTGAATAACGAGCCAACCATAAATAAACGTAGGAATTAGGCAATGTTATTATGGGTACTGGGGCAAAAAAAAAGAAAACAGGATGTGGAATAAGCGCTCACGTCACGTTGATTGACATTGGAATAATCCAATGAAATTAGAAAACACTGGTTTTAGCCAATGGAAGGGTCCGTTTCATCTTCTTGCGTTTCATTTTGACCAGACTGAGCCCATGTTGCGGTGTGTTGGGTTTACATACAGATATGCACCGCAGTACGCTTAACCCTATGCGCCTTAACCCATTATCTAACAGATAGATAAACAAGTTAAGAATTTTTAGAAATCATATCGATCTGTATAACATATAATATATACTTATGTAAACATCTGATGCTAATTAGTCTCTCAATTATACGCAAATATTAATATTTCATGCGTTTAGAGGGTCGTTTTAATATGATGTATTTTCTCAGGGCATTATTACAATATTATTATACTGCCATATATATTTTTCTTATCACAATAAGACCTGCAAGATTTATTTATTTTTAATCTCTGAAAATATTAATTAATTTACATAAACAAACCACCTATTTAATATCTTGAAAGCCATATCAAGTGCACCTAATGTCCGTACTCCATTTCCTTTGCCTGGTCCCCCAACTGTATAATGGAGCTTGGTCTCCTGCGCTGTAAACTGCGGGCCATGGGTAGCCATGTTGGAGCCACGCCACAGTCACTTCAGAGCACGAACAGTCCCCTTGGCCAGATCCAAAATGGCGTCAGTTTCGTCCGTGTAAAAATAGTATCCGCCCACAATGCCGAGTGCGAATCGCGTCCTGCGTTCCATTCCGAAGCGTTTCCTTCCCCAGCCTCCATACTCCATACTAACGTCAAAGGCCGCTCGAAAACGTTCGAATGGGTTTGCTAGAGAGGATTAAATCGAAACAAAACATGCTATTTCGAGGTTTTACGTTCACCAACGAAGCCTTCAGTTTTAACGATGGACCATTAAATGTTCCCGCTTGGCGATGAAGACAACATAACTCTATTGTGTTCACGTTTTCGGAGGATATTTTTGAAGCCTCTTCGATCGTCTTGTTTGTCGGGTCTCCAAGAATTAGCACTAGCCTGGCTGGCTAGTGAGCCGATTTAAAGCTGCGATGGTTGCTGCAAGTTTATGCGGATGTCTCCGGACGATGTCGTACTGAAACCCCGGGGCAACAAATGGGAACATCTAGCATCGGGGGAGAACATCGGGGGATAGACTTTTAGCTTCAAATTTACCCAGTCTGAGTTGGCCGACATTCTGAAAGAGGTAAGAAGACGCATTTATTGCTGTTTTAACTTGTAAACAAACGGACCATTGCACGTCTCGATGTGGCGTGCGTGTGGGTGTTGCTGCGACCACCGATGCACAGCTCGTAATGTTTGTTTGCATCAACACAACGTTGACGTAGTGTGTCATGTTGATTTTGATCGGCGAGTATCTCTAAACACTTAACCTAGTTGTTCCTGGGTTGGAATTGATTGTGATGGCAATTGGCCTTTTAATCGTTTTTTTTTTTTTTTTCATTTCACAGTTGCACGAGACAAACGTAATAGAACATAGGATGCAAAGTTAACGTGTATGCATGCACATACTATTCGTGCCTTGTTTGAATGTTATGTTAGTAGTTATTTGCAGTGTTATTTTAAAATTCGACACACACACACACACACACACACACACACACACACACACACACACACACACACACACACACAATACAAGCCAAGTAGGACTATTTCAAGTTTTTGGAGGACATATCTTGGGGGTAGCCTTGAATAGTTGTCTGTTTAGGATAGTCAAACGCACCATGTTGTACTTGTGGTAAATATAGAAGTATAGAAGAGCTGCTTCTGTATGCTTTAGCACAAACAGTAATGATCAAATCAATTTATAGGAAACTAAGATACAAATAAATGTGTATATTGGGTATGACAACAGAATATTAGTCTTGTCTGCTTCATGGTCACATGAAGCAGACAGATAGTGCCTCTATTTATGTCCCTAAGCATTGGCTAATAGATTTAACTAATTGTTCCTGTAATGAAACATTATTCACCCCATGCATTTGCTGGCCCAGTATGCTTGTATTGCTGCAGGCATCCTAAGAATGAACACAGCAATATTTTGTCACAGAGAAATGGTTGGTCATACACAATAACATTAGAAGATTGCATAACACAAACCAGGGGCCAGGTTAGGATGCAGGTTAGTTGTGTTGTTCTTGTAAGAAGTGGTATTATCATAATAATAATAATAATAGCCCAACATGTTTCAGTGGGAAATTCAGATTGACAAACACCAGAAGTTTGCTGAGTTCAGGACAAAAACAAATCCTGTATGACTGACTTTTTAGTGCAATGGTTTGCAGTGTGGAATGACAAGAAAGAGAATGGCACTGTATAATGGGACAAAATAGCAGTATAGTGGAAACAGAATATGGATGAGAAGAAGCCCTCTACTTTGGTGCAGTATCGTGGCTGAGGAAAACACTGCAGTACCGCTAGTGGTGTTTTCCTCCAAGATACTGTGAGCTCTTAAGCTTGCTGGGGCGTTCACGTCTTCTACACTGCAGAGGTAGTGATGCATATCACACCATCCCTCTTGAGCTTGCACAGGACCTATTTTTATATTATGTCATTTATGGCCTATTACTCAATTATGATATACATTTATGGTTGTTGACTCATGGAATTCAGAGATTTCCTACACACTTGGGTAAAATTGTAACTCACCTGATTTACAGGTCAAGCTTATTTCGCAGTACTTTGCTGTACGGGCAAATGTAAACCAACATTTTACAGCATCAGAATTCATTTAAAATAAACATTTAGTTTACCCATAATATCTAGACTAGTGTGAACATCCCATTAGTAGCTCTACGCTCTGTCAAAGAGTTGTTTCAGACCATCAGGACCAATTTAGTAGTTTTCAGTCTTTGACTTTTTGCAAGTGCAGTACAAGGAAATATCCTGATGATATAAACATTCATGGTTGTAGGCAATCACAGCCTATACTATTGATATTTCACAATATAGTTTTTAGCAGATACTTCTTTGCCTCATGTCGTCTAAGAAGTAAGAATGTAACATGTCTCCTTTCCGACATGTCTCCATTCCGACACTAACCCTATCCCTTACCCTAACCCTAACCTCTATGGAAGTGTTGCCACTCCGACAATAAGAAGTCAATTTTGGAATGGAGACATGTCGGAATGGAGAGAGCCCCCCTTAATGCTTATAGTCACTGGTGTAACTGCTGCATTGTACATGGCCAATTTATCTATTCAATGGATCAAAACAACTTTTTTTTTTGCGAAATTATTATGGTTTTAAATGCTATTTGATGCTTCTAGCGCTCCCTTTCAGCTAGCATCAGTGGTTTGTCATTCATAGGACTGTGAACAGTGAATCAAGCCTTGTGCCTGCAGCAGGAAATGGAGTCCTGACTGGGTCGGGAGGTCAGGGTCTATGTCGGTAGCTGGGATTTCTCACATTTCCTGTTTTAGGAAGACTGACATTCTGTGTATCTGCTTTGTTGATTGGCCTTATGCTGTCTACAATTCTCCCAAAACTAACCTCAATGCCTTTCATAATCCAAACAGTAGCTCTTGTGTCTGAAGAGGGCACGTACCTTTTTGGCGAAGCCCGAACTGGTGAACAGGGGAAATGTCCCCTACCGTAGCGATCTGGCGAATCTTCTGCATATTTTTCGTCTTTTTCGTTTAATCCTTCTGGACAGGGCGTTTATCGTGCGCTTGGGCATAAATATAACGATTGCATTCACCACGGCTTCGTAACTCGCGCGGCGCTCCGCCGGCCGCGCGGCCCTGGCCCGCTCTTCGCGGCCACTCGCGCCTGCGGCGCTCGGGGGCGAAGAGCAGGACCAAGGTCCGCTGGCCTTCGCGCCGCTTGCAGTGTCGTGGACAATCGAGTGCTCCGCCTGGAGCTGCGTCGTCATTTACAGGCGAGACCAATGCGCAAGCACTCAATAACTACGAAAAATGCCTTAAAACAGAGCCATGTTTAAGACAATAAAACGATGACTGTTGACTTCGCCAGATCGCTACGGTAGGGGATATTTCCCCTGTTCGCCAGTTCGGGCTTCGCCAGATCAGGACTTTCCCTCTGAAGACACTCAGTCCAGGTTGTCCACCCTGACCTACTTAGATCTGACTATCAGTCATGCTAGCTGCTTTCAATAACTGACACCAACATGTGAACTAGAACATTTAGAAGCTTCATGTACTGCAGGTCAGGCAATGTCAGTGTTGCTTTTTAGATTAGCTCTTTGCAGTGCTTTGAAATCTGCAGTGTTGCGTAGCAGCATGAGCTTAAAACATGGCTGGCTACTATTCCTGTGTGGTATTCTCCTACCACTTCCTCCATAATATTCTTATAATTTGAGAGTAATTATGCAGGGCTTTCGTTCTATTTCATTAGCCTGCAGCTTTGATCATAATATGTACCAATGCAGAGAAGATGAATAGTATGCAATGTAACAATGGCTGAATTGTTTTTTTAATTTAGAGAAGGATTGCATATATATATATGTGTGTAAGAAGAGGTGGATTAGCCGCAACACAAAATCTTTTCGACCTGTTTATTGTACACACGTTGCACTATTACCGTAGTTCATCAGTGGACTTGAGTAGAAGGCGTTTTGCTGTTGTTCTGCCCTCTGCTATCTTGCAGTGTTTAATATGGAGAGTGAGTGTCTGACAGCAGCCAGTAGATTGTGCAGTGGTTGTCGAGGTAACCTACTTCTAGAGGTGCTAATGGAAGAGCAGAGCGTCTGATGCTCGGGAGGAGGGGGAATCGGCCCTAAGCACCAAGTCAGCCTCACACACTGTGCCTGCCTCCTGTCTGTCCAAGAACCCCCCCCCCCCCCACACACACACACACACTCTTGTGCTGCTGAGAGAGTGGTATTTTAGGTAAACAAGCATGGCTGCCCTTGTTTCTTGTTTCTCTCTGTCTCCCTCGCACAGCTCTTTTCTCGTTTCACCCTTTTTCAGCTGTGTAAATCTTTTATAGCTCCTGACCTAGCAATACAATCTCAGCGGACAGTCAAATGACATCTGAAGCCCTTTGAAATCCAGCCTACTCCTTTCCCCCTCTACCCTGCAAGCGAAATAGAACAAAATGGCGGGCCCCATTCCTGCTGTCTCCCTGAGGGACAGTGGAGCCTCATTTGGGGGTTTAGGAGGTCTTGATGGCTGATGTCTCCCCTGCTTAGGTTGTACTTGCCTGCTACCCTTCCGCTGCACCACTTTTGATAATATTTTCTCTCTCTGGATCTCTTATACATCAAAGTGGGAAAGGTTCTCTATTCTGTCTTGCTACTGCTTCTACAAAAATGTACTAAAATATTTTGCTTTTGATCTCACAGTAGTGACACTACTGGGAATGAAGACTTAGCTGTTTTTCTTCATGGACAGGAATCAGGATAGTTTATGCTAGACTGTCAGATTGTAGGCTAAATTGACTCTGTTATGTTGTAGGATTATATGCCTTTATTATTATTATTATTATTTATACTTAGCATACCACATACAAATGTATTTTTATCATACACTGTTAATTAGGATTTTCTTTTTTCTTTTACAGACAGTGAACGTAGGTGGGGAATTTATTGTATCAGTTATTTCCAATAAATGTATCATGTATCATATTGAAGCATCATAGTATTGTTGCCACGTGGGTTGCATTCTTTTTGTGTTTTATTCACCTATTGTTGGACATAAACGATAATAAATGAATGTATTTGCTCTGTGATAGTGGGCAGACATGAGTTTGGGGGAGGGGTGGAGAGAACATTTGGTGATATGATTGGGTGTGCTTTGGAGCAGGGGGCTGCACAGGGATGATCTATTATCCATTTGTGGCATTGGAAATGTCCTGAGGTTAGTCAGCCAGGTCTGGGAGCTGAGACGGTAGAGACTTGATGTGTCCCTCTGGGCTCGGCTGCTCTGGTCTAATCAGCAAGTCCCGCTTTCATGAAATCACTTGTCTTTTCTGTACCACCTCCTCAATCTTAAATGTTTCATATCTCTTTCCATCTCCATCTCTGTAGCCTCACCTCTACTCAGAGCTTTCCCTGACTGCTTTTGAAACGTATTTTTGATACCCCTCTCAGATGTATAAATCATGTTATGTAAGGCATCGGATGCGTAGCATTTTTCAGGTTGGAAAAAAATAGCTCGGTACTGACCACTGCATTGGTCTGAATCACATAATACACAAGCAGAGAAACTAGCCGCTGTGTCTGTGGGCTGCCTTAAGTTGTGCCCAGCACTCTTCTGTGGCACGGGGGATCAGCCACAAGCTGAGAGGTGGGGTGGTATGACCAAGTGTTGGGGGGTGAGGGTTGGGCTGGTGTGGCCTGGCTGAATCTCAATCACCAGGGCCCTTTAGTGGTGCTGCCCTTTTGAAGGGCCAGCTGCAGCCTTTCAATCTGCCCATTTACATTGAAATGCACCAACAGGAAGGGGGGAGGGGAGGAGAGAACGAGAGAGAGGAGACAGACCTCTGCGTCTGTCTGTATGGGTGGGGAGTGGGGTTTGCTGTGTGTGTATGTGAAAGCAGAGCATACCTAACCACAAAACACCCAGGAGAGAAGGTCCATCAGCGGGAGGGGGTGTGCCCCTGTCGTCCAGTCCCAGCGACACTTTGTTTTCACCAGCCTGCTGCGGGGCCATATAGTGCACACAAAGGCTCTAAGCACCCTCTTTTGACCGGTGCCTACGTTTCCACCACTCAGCTCTTTTCTGTCTTTACAGCTAGGCCGGCGGCACTGATTTGTGGAGGTTGTGGTTTGTCCCCCATCAACCTTTTTTTAACAACACGCTCCTGTTAGACTCATTGTCGGTGCTGCTTTCACACTTTTATCCCCTTCGCAGAGTGTTTGTCTAGTTTAGCTTCAGACAAAGTCGTTATTTTTTAGCTTTTTGTTTATCGAGGCTCGATCAGTCGCATAGTCTAGCGGGGAGATGATGTTTTGAGTCCTGGTTGCTGGCTCAGTGTAACGGAGATCATACTGTGCTGTTGGCTGGTAAAAGGAAGCCTGTTCTGTAACTCATTAGGGGCTCCATAGACAAGCTGCGGTTCAGACAAATGAGGCCAGTGTGTCATATTCCTATGTTCATCTAGCTTTCCAGGATAACTTGGAGCTCCTCAGAGGTGTGTGTGTTCACGACAGTGATTGAGGGGATAGTCGTGAGTGGGGGGATGGGCTAATCACTAGTTTCGTGTTAGGTTTGGGTGGGAAGGGTGTTTAATTTTTCTCACATGTTCTGAGCTGCTGGTAAGCAGTTTGGACAGGTTTCAGGTTGGCTGCAGAGACTTGCCCTGTGGGTTATTTTGCTTCTCTCTCTCTCACTCGTTGGCTGAGATCACTATAACTGTTCAAGCAACAGCAGCAGAGTTACACGCCTTTGTTTGTTTTGTACCTAAATCCTCCTCTGTTGTAACTGCACTTTGAACCGCACTGAGGTTACAGAGGCTGTAGTAGACGGCTGACAACAGCCCAGAGGCTTTGCATATTTATCCATTGATATGGACAGAGGTTCCTGGCACTTTCAGACTTGTTGCAGAATCTGAGATAGATGTGAATTGGAATGGTTTGGAATGTCAAGCATGTAATTACACTTCCTTATCCCTCAGCAACATAAAGATGACGTCTTCAACATAAAGAGGACATCTACTGAAGTGCATGCACGACAGCAAATGATTCTGTCATGGGAGTTAAAAGTTACGAGATTAATTATTCCAGTGCTATCTAGATGGTAGATACTGCCTATCATAGCACCTGCTCTGTGATAGTAGTGGGATACTCCACTTAACTGTGTGTTCTCTTTGATGTGTAAGATGCACAGGCTGCACCACCATACCATGTGTGTTTTAGGTCCAATTGTTACATTTTATTAAGTTTCAGTCCACTATTATGACTGCTGACTGTAATCTATTTAGCAAAACCGGTCTTTAAAATGTCCTCAGTTAGGCCTACTGGTCACTGTTTAATTATCAGTGTTTACTAAGCAGATGTGGCTCTTGGCAAGCTAGAACAAGGACAGCATATTTTGGTCATTGCGACTTAAAATGTGACATAAAATCAGACTCTCTCGCCTTTGTTGATTTTTGTTGTTTTGTAACACGCTAGGGCTGCACGCCAGTGCACGGTTAATCGTTTTCAAACCGAAATCGCGATGTGAAATCTCGCGATTAGCGAATCGCAAAGGCCGCGGTTTTGGCGATTTTCTGCGAAGTTGACTTCCCAAGCATTATGCAGACGTTTTAATTTTAGAAATTCGTTCATAATTGACTAATCAATGATCAAATCATGCTTCCTAAATACCCACGCATCGCCGCACCGCGGATTAGCCAACATTACGGGTTGCTCCAATCTCCTCAGAGCAGGAGAGGAGCCAAGCATGACACTGTCTGTCTAACAGCACGTAACAGTGTATTTCCCCTCCAACGGATTACTCCATGGCTACAGGTAGTGAATGTTCTGGTAATCATTATAAATATAACATCCTTAAATCCTTGTGCATAGATTAAATGCTCCCGTTTGTTGTAAGCTGAAAGTGAAAGTAATTTCTGTGCAACGGTGGCTGCCCCTCCTCCAGTGAAACTTATGGTGTGTGTCTTAGGGTGCATTTTTTTGCCTTGATAAAACTTAAGCAAGGCAGCGACATACGGTACTTTCTTCCTTGACAATAATGAGAGGCAGACAAAACCATTACTGACATTTTGCTGAATATAAAAACGTTTTATATTGCTAATAAGCAAAGTAAAAGGGAATCTTTTGGAAATATAATTGAACTGAATCAAACCATTTGCCAATTTGCCTAGTTAGTGATAATCAATTCATTTTTAAATGTAAACACACAATAAATATTCAAGGAAGCTTAAATGATGTTCTTTGGTTAAATAATTTCCTTGACAATGAGAGGCATTATTACTGAGATTTTTCCGAATATAAAAACGTTTTATATTGCTAAAGCAAAATAAAAGGTAATCTTTTGGAAATATAACTGAACTGAATCAAACCATTTACATGATTGCCAATTAGCCTAGTTAATAATAATCAATTTATTTTTTAAATGTATTACACAATAAATATTCAACGGAAGCTTGACCTAAGGTAGTGAAATGATTTTCCTATGGTTAAAATTATTTATTATATCATCCTTTTAACAAAACAAAAAAAACTATCACTTATCCTACCTTGAAATAAATATATAAATACAGGGGTTAAGGTTCTCCATCCTGGGGATGGATTTCCGTCCTGAGGAGTCCCTAGGGGCCATTTATGAGATCGAGAAAAAGAGAAAACAAAAAATGGGAGTGGGGGGTGTAGCCATGGCCGTGATGTTAATAACATGACCAAAATCGTCAAAATGCAGCATAATACTTGCTAGTCAAGTCAAAATAAATTTCCGTCTTAGAATTTTTTTTTTGTTTTAGCCCCTGTAAATATCGCGAATAAAATCGCAATCGCAATATTAGTCAGAAAAATCGCAATTAGGTTTTTTCCCAAAATCGTGCAGCCCTATAACACGCCTGTTAATTTCCACCAAAATCGACATTCTAATCTAAGTGCATTGAAATAGCTGATAAACAAACCTCAGTGCAGTCAGGTAGCTTTGTGCCATGTATAACAATAATCTCAAACAGACCTGAGAATTTGTCACACCGGTTGAAAATAATGTCTTAAAATGATTGGATATTTTTGCTAGCTACTTCACTTCAAGAAAAGATTCTAAAAATCTGTGAAAAACATAAATTCATTATCGGCTGAAGGTGTCTCTCCATCAAACAGACTACTGCATACTGGCAGTCGGGTCCGAAGCCGGATGATGTTGGTTTATCAGGTGTATAAAAGTTATTGTCGGCTGTCGCCACGCACAAACTATTGCAACCGGTCCTGGCACCTTCTTGTGTGCATGCGTTGTCAGAGGAAATCAGATGAAATAACTCTCCAAACCTGACCAGGAGGTAGCAGTAGTCTTCAGGAGCCCGCAGTCTTCAGAGCTTGGACAACAACAACAACAACAACAAAAAACAGCTTTGCTTTGGAGTTGATCGGTATAGGAATTGAGAGATGAATATGGTATCTAGTTGAGTCAGATGTGCGATGTTCAGATGAGAGGTCTACTTCTCTTAAGTCTATGGAGCCCCCTTTCCACCACCCCGCTCCTACAGACAGGCAGTAGCTGTCGGTAGCCGACGAGAAAGTTTGGTCGGCTACAACTTAGAACCCGATATGACAGAATGCACAACGCCCACTCGACCACAGACGCTTTGGCAGTCATTTAAGCGACCAAACAGCTAAACACTGACACATTGACACTTTGCATTATGGGACATTTGCACTAATGTAGTGTGTATCTAATGTATAGTGTTTGTTCACTATGTTTAGAGGTGCATGCCAGATAATTTGCAGCGAACCATGAGTTCTTTGAGATTTGGAACACCCAACAAAATGGCTGACACCCTAAAAGTAGTTCACAATATTCTGAGTGAGTGATTGATTTGGAACACAGCCTTGGGTGTATGTATGCAAACTGGATGCAGAGCATGCATGCACTCGCCGAGCTGACAGACCTGCCGCGTAAAATACATTGTAGATTGTTACTTTAGCATCATACAACCAAAACTCAACTCATCTTCTATATAATAGTCATAGAGTAACCGCTTCTCTGTGTCATTGATCACGCCTGGTGTTGCATGCATATGAGTTTATTAATTTGATAAACACCAGTGGTGAGGCTCTATGAATGCACAACTGTTTACAGAAAACAATAATTTGTTAATTGACAAAATGATGCCAGTCGTAGACTTGCGCACCATATGTAACACAGCCCCTACAGCGAAGCTAAGGCTTATTATTAGTATTGCTGTTAATGTTATTATTATTGTTGTTGTTGTTATTATTATTCACAAAAAAAGTGGAATTAAAATGGCATATCCTTATCCTGATGAAGGTGCATGACTACTGGGCCTTGCTACTGTGTGTTTAAGGAGACCATGCAGTCTGCAGGGAGTGGAAAAACACATCTTCCTTCATTTGGCCTGCATGGGGACTTTCCCTCCTGGATATGTGGCAGCAGAGAGAGCAGCTCTTAAAGCTACAAGCCTGCCTATGTTTAGCATGGCTAGGCTGCTGCGTTCACTTCGTACTAGTCCTGCTCTGATGCCATCGAGAACATTCAGCTTTGTTGCTTGGTTTACCCATGAATGAAAGGAGTGGAAGAAAGTTTGGAAATTATAAGGCAGTTTTCGAATAACAGGAGATAAAGTGGACATTTCAAGTTGACCTACAGTGAGCTGTCATTGGCCCTTGTGGTTGAAGCCATTTGTTCATCCATTTGTGTGTTTTAGCCAAGGCCCAAATGTTCACTGATCTACATCCAGAGACAGTAGTGAACCAGATGTTAATCTATCTAAGTTGTTTTGACTCTGGAACCGTATTACTTCTAAGTGCGTGCGAGCGTGTGTGTGTGTCAAAATTCCCTGCAGTGTATCTTTTTATAGAAACACCAGCAGTCTAATCTCTGGTGTGGATGTAGGACAGTCTTTTACTCTTCCTAATGATATGCAAAGCCATTTTACAACAATTCCTGCATTGCCTCTTTGAATGTGTCAGCGTCACTGATGGCCACATACTCACATCTAATATTTCCATATGTTGATTGAATGATTGATTTTATGCCCTCTAGGGCTGTGTGATTTCGATAACTTTATAGAACTGACCGCACTGCGTCGATAGCTTTGAGTACCGAAAAATACCTTGTCATTCAGTACCAAATATTGATACCTACAGCCTAATGTATAATCTGTAGTATGACGCTGTCACATCACATGGCAATAATAACTGATCTACAATCTAACAGATCGCAGCATTAGGTGTTTTTAGCGAGCAGATATGTTCTTTTCACAAGGCATACAGGAAAAACACTACTGGCCATGGGCAGATTTCACGTGTGTTTGTTGTTATATTGATAGGCCGGACTACTGTGTGCTCTGTGTAATAAGAACGCAAACGTATGCAGACATCCCAACTTGGAGATCAGCATTTCTGGGAGGTCCCCTGGTCCCCCTGCACGCGTAATATAGTTTTTTTACGGTTTAAGGTTAAAAACGGTTCTGCGCGGCGGCGGAACCATTTTAGGCTTAATATAATCGGGTTAATTTATAGCATGATGTATTTCTTACCTATTTGGGAGAAAGTTCTGTCACTCTCACAGTGAGATACACACAACAGCCTGCCTGCAGGCTGCCGTGCGTCGCACAGGCTGACGCCCTGCAGCTATATGCCCAGTTGTATGTCCAGCAAAAAAGAACTGACAGTTGTAAAGTACTGTTATTTTATTCATATTAAGCAGCTGTCAAAACCTGTCTGTTTACTGTTATGAGCTATCCTTCACGCTTAATGAGAACCCAGTCTTTGCATCTGAGACCAGTGGTTGGTCACTTTTAGACGCCCACATCTCCCATAGCGAATGACAAATCATTCATTTGCCAGGTTGACAGTTCGACGACGAATGAGAACACATTTATTTGCATCGCGGGTCGCAGATCCGGTTCTAGACCGGATCCAGCCGGATATGGCAGGCATTTGCGGGAGCGGACGGAATTTCCGGGAGATTTAGTGCTACTCGCGGGTGTCCGGGAGGAGACGCTGATTTCCGGGAGACTCCCGCAACATCCGGGAGACTTGGGATGTCTGTGTATGGCTTCATATCAGGTTCGATTCCAATAGTGCATGATACAATAATATTGCTTTTTGCATTTCTTGTATATCAAACATATAATTTTCGGAATGTCTGAGTGAGTGTCTGTCTGAGTGTCTGAGTGTCTGTCACAGCGTTTCTCCTCAGTGGCTGGAGCAATTGATCTGAAATCGCATCACCATAAGCATATGAACACACCTGACATAACTGTGAAGCCCGTTTGTCACTTTCACAAATCATATGCTGTATATTAGCATTTTTTATGGTGTACCTATATCTATTCTGCATCTAGCTTGAGGCATATCTATTCTGCATCTAGCATGAGGCAACAACATGTTTAACCAGCTGTGTGTGTGTGTGTGTGTGTGTGTGTGTGTGTGTGTGTGTGTGTGTGTGTGTGTGTGTGTGTGTGTGTGTGTGTGTGTGTGTGTGTGTGTGTGTGTGTGTGTGTGTGTGTGTGTGTGTGTGTGTAGGCGGGCGCGGGGGGGGGGGGGGGGGGGGTCGGTTGTCTGGCCCTGTTACAGATTTTGCCCAAAAATCATGCCGATCGGTACACAGTATCTCTGTAGCCATTAAACGAAACAGGTATTTCTTACATTGATGCTCCTACATATTATCATGCAAGCACCAGTTAAAGTTACTTTCCATCCCTCATATACTGTGTGCACAGTGCACATCCCATAACCCACCCACTGCACATAATTTCGGAGCTCATATCTTTGAACGGGTAAGGGCTAGTTGTAACAATATACAAGAAATGCAAAAATACATTGGTGCCAGTGTTTGACTGATCAACTGCTGAGGACAGCGCTATACACCGATTCTCATTGTTGAATAAATACTTCCCGGTTGTGCATCTGCGTTATCGCCATTTAGCCCTCTTTGATCCCTGACCAAACCTAAATTACTCACGGAATTTGTTCCCGTGATATGTTTGTGAACCAGTTGATAAAAACTTTGGCACTACCGTAGCCCTTAGCACTTAGTTGACCTAGCCTTCCTTGGTGACCATTCAGTCTTATTCAAAGGTAAAACTGAATGGACCAAACGGGGGATAATATATCGGGTAAACCTACCTGCAACCTTTTTTAGCTTGTTATTTAGACATATGCCAGATTCATTTGTTGATATAGCATCCTATAGTTTGTATAGCTTCAATGTAGTCAGATTATCAATGTACAAATTATTTTAAATATATATATTATACTGCCTAAAGCCTTTTTGCTAAAGATTGCTAAATGCCTAAATTGTACTTTTGTCCAACCTGTCTATGTGCATTGTGCAACCACAATAAGAGATAGCAGTCCTCCAACAAAAATGGACATTCTCATTTAATTTGGGCTTCTCACAGTACTAAATCTTTCGGCATGGAATTGCAAATATCTTTTGGAATATTCGAATTGATTCCTGCAAATATAGTGCTTATGATGCGGGACATTTCCGTCCACATTTCCAGCAATGTTAATAATATAATAGGAGCCAGCATGAATTAGGGCTGTCTTCGACTCAGGATTTTTGAAGTCGACTCGAGTCGAGGGGTTCCTTCCGAAGCGTCGACAAATCGTTTTATACTTTGTGTAAAATAAAAAATAAATCAAGTGTTGCAATACAATAATACATTAAGATGAATTGAATACACAGTGTTTTCGGTGTTATCGGTGCACAGCACCGAGTATCTGCACTGCAGTGCACACCGATAACACCGTTAAAACAAATACAACTTCTCCGCTGTTCAACTCTGCCCCGTCGGCAAGCAGCGCAGTAGAGACAGGGTTTCCTGCAGCACTTTACAGGCCAGGCGCCCCGCCTGGCCAGAAAACCCCCCCGCCCCCCCAAGGGTATAAAAAAAAGAAAAAAAAAAAAAAAGAAGAAAAAAAAAAACATTTTTTCAAAAAAACTTTTTGGACCTCCAACAATGTACTAGGCATGATCGCGATTGCGAAATTGCATGTTTAACCCCCATACCAACCCTATCTTTCAAACATGGCAGCCATGTTTGTTTACATTTGAAGAAAACATAAGGGCTGGTATCTCCTGAATGCCTGAATGGATTTCCAAGCGAATTTTTTTGTTTGAAAGCTGTGAAAAGCGTGTACATGCATAGTGCATCATCTGTGCACGAATTCGTACACCAGCGTGCACACTATTTTTTTAACCCTTTGGTGGCGAACCGGCAATATAAGTTATTCAATGTTGAATAAATGTGGATGATAGCATGTAGTTGTGTTTTCCGTCATCATGGGCACATTCATGTGTTTTTTATAGGGCAAAAATAAGAATTAATATTAAAAATTAAGTGAATTAATTACTCAAATTAATTAATTAATTATCAAAAATTTTCGGCGCACGCGCTTCGCGCGTGCGCCATGAGATCCCCCCCTGGTCAAGACTTTTTCCTGCAGGAAACCCTGAGAGATGAGACATTCGCGAACGATTCTTTTAAATGAACGATGGGATCCAGTCCGCAGTCGCGGGACACAGAGCAATGACTGTGCTGTGGCAGGTTATTTAATATGGGATTTTAACAGCTTGCTCTTAACGGAACGCGTTGCGTTGATTCCCGGGGCTTAAAACGACTTGTTGATTCGTCAATTTTTAGAAGACAGCCCTAACGTGAATGCGGGACTCTGTACTGGCTGGTACTGTATCAGTGATGTTACTAGGTTTTCAATGTAATGGGTCCCGGGACCCACAGGTGGTCATTCAAATGGGTCCCAGAAAAGTTTTATGAGTCCTCAATACAATGTTTTCGAGCGCTGTGAGCTTGTAGATCGGCTGTTTTCAAAATGTTTGCCTATTTCTTAAATTTATTTTACAATTTGGCTAATGTTTGAACTTAGAACTACTAAAACTACTAAAACATGTGCCCCTAATGAATTCGGTCGTGCAAAATGGCGTCGGACGTCGGTGGAATCAAAACATTGACGTTTCTATCGCCTGTTTAAGACTTTCTACGTGGATTTTATTTGTGTTAACGTAGGGTAAAGTAGGATGCTTTCACCCATGAACAATGGTGGTGTCTGTGGAATTTTAAAATGTTTTTCTTTTACCGCGACCCGTAAATTATTTTAACATGGACTCCAATGGAGGCGCATCCCCGGGACCCCAGGACCATGACATGAATGAGTCCCTGGGTGACTTGAATGAGTTTTTGATGCGGGATGCGCACGTAATGACATCACTGCTGTATAGACGGACCTCAAGCATGTTCTCTCCAGATTGTCTGCTTCTCTCTACAGGCCACAAGCCCGCTCCCACTTCCCTCTCCGCTGGCTATGTTTATTTATAAATCATCGTACAGGGTGTCCTCCTGTAGGGGTATAGATGAAGAGAAGGTCCACTGTCCCTACAACAGCCATTGTGTTTTTCCGCCAGCCTCACAAGCTTGTCCTGCAAAGTGTGGGCAGGTGTGACCACCACGTCTGGACCCTGCAGTGCACTCTGCCATGTACTAGACCAGGGGATCTCAAAACTGTTTAGGCCCCTAAAATAAACATATTTGAACTGGGGACCCCCACCCTGACAAGCACTTGGAATTGTCGGTATTACATTTAATGTGACTCGGTTCCACAGATAAATATTGTGAAAATAGCCGGTCTACATGCTCTCAACGGCTCGCAATGCGAGGCGTTGTGAGCATCTAGATTGGTTATTTTCACAATGTTTGCCTCTTGCTTACTTAATATTTGACAGTTTGGCCAGTTTGGTATTAAAACGGTTTTGAAAGTCTTTAAATTGTCACTATAAATGTGCAGATAACCCCTGTATACACTTATACTGTGTTGGTTTGTTTACCGTTGAGTGAGAAAAACATCGGTCACAGCTTGTCCATATCTCTATACCAGGATACCAGTATTTACACAAGTACTGGGGGAAGACTGGTAACATGAGTATAAGTTTAATGTTCAAGATGTATATCCTGGAGTGATTGAAAGATTCCGTGGAAGCAGTACAGTGGATAATCGAGACTGCACAGACTTCAAGTGATGCTGGTTAGCTTAGCATCAGTAGCGGACTGTGTTGCTAAAATACGGAGTAGCTTTTAACATTTACAAATGATGATTATGACAATGGAAATGTATCTGTACAGTCAACTATTTCCATCATCAAGGATCATAGATCTCTGTCAGCCAGCCCTGATATGTCCACAGAGGCTGCCCACGTAATTCCTTGTGTTTATTTACCTCTAAAGATGTCACCGTGTCCTCCCCAAATACATATACCGGTAAATAGATAAAATAAGAAGAAGAAGAAGAAGAATTACCTACGTCCTCCCACGAGGGAAATTCAGTTCTCCAGCTGAACCCAGCTGAACCCAGTGCTGCCCACAAGGAGTGCGGGGGGGAGGGGAGCAGTGATAGCTGGAGCGGGGAATCGTACCTGCGACCTCTGGGACCTCCGGAGTCCTAGGTATGGAGTCCTAGGTATGGACACTAACCACTCAGCTATCACTGCTCTAAATAAGAGTTCAAACTAGTTTTTCCCAATGAATTGCCTCGGGCCAGTCCTACATTGAGGAATCGGTTTTGAAGTCAAGTTAACGGTATAGAGCATTTTTGAATGATACCCAGCACTAATTCTATAAATCGCAGAAACAAAAGATATAAACCATAACATGATTAAGCGATAACACTTATTACCAACAACAAGTCAAGTCATTGGTGGTTTTGTGTACCGTGTGTTGCATAGCAGGTGGATTTCTTTTAGCGAGAGGAGGCTTTTTGAGTTGAGGCCCAAGAGGCTGAAATTGAGTTCTATTTAAAGCTACAGCTCGTCTATTATGAATGTTTTGCCTAATTAATTATTTAGTTGTGAGGAAGTAGACTATATTTGGACTGAGTTAAAGCGGGAGAGGTGTATAGATGAAGAGAAGGTCCACTGTCCCTACAACAGCATTGTGTTTTTCCGCCAGCCTCACAAGCTCGTCCTGCAAGTGTGTGTGTGTGGGCAGTTGCGACCACCACATCTGGACACTGCATTGCACTCTGCAATGTACTACATAACAAACAAACACACACACACACACACACACACACACACACACACACACACACACACACACACACACACACACACACACACACACACACATCCACATCCTCATCCTTCTCGTAAGCAACATTTCTGATTTATGATTGCATGTCTGCATCGTTGGATGCATGATTAGACTGTCCTGGCCACCAGTTGAACCTAGACAACAAGCCATGTGCTGTTATGCTGGTCTCTCTCTCTCCCAGATATCCCCCTCTGCCACCTCCTGTTCCCTCTTTCTACCCCACCCCCCAACAACACACACACACACACACACACACACACACACACACACACACACACACACACACACACACACACACGTCTGCCTCTGCACAGCAGCACCGGTTCCACAGGAAGTGCTGCTTGCAGGAAGCCATGGGCGTTGGACCTGACTGTTTGCCCCGTTTCCTCCTCTGAGCAAATCACCATAACACATACGCACACGCACATATGTATCTAGGATTCTGTTACCTTTGGTCTGTTGCTTTTTATCGTTTTCGACTTCTTTCAACTCCTGTTGGGAGTTCTAAGCCTCGACGTTGTCCCAAAACAAAAAGGCTCAACTTGCTCTCAGTCAGCTGAATAGAACTTCTCTGGAACAACGCATGTGCTTTAATCTAAGTGCAGTGTGATGGAGAAAGCTGTGGTGAAAGTAGTTTCTCTTCCCTGAAGTTCCCTCTGTGCAGTGGGAGGTTGTCTTTGGGCCTCGTCTTCAGTCCTACTTCCACAGGAGGTGGAGAGAGCTGTCAGTCTGTTTTCATCTGCCAGATCAAAGCTCTCCACTGCAAGCCCTGTGTGATTTCCCTCTCCAAGCGAGCACAGAGAAAAGACAACAACATGCACATAACACTGACGTTGTCTATACGTTGTGATCTGTATCATTGGTAATGAATGTTGGTAAGAGGGCTTCAACAGTTAATTTTTATTTATAGTGGAAAGTAGAGATTGACAGGAAACGGGTAGAGAGAGATGGGGGAGAGACATGTAGCATATCGTCGGGAATGGGACTCGAACCCGCGATGCACTGTCTGGCTACATTATAGCCTAGGTCAGGGGTCTTCAACAGGGGGTCAGGGACCCCTAGGGGGTCCTCAGAGTTACTACAGGGGTTCCTCCAAATCTTTGTGTGATATAAACCATTTTTCTCCTTTGTTATATTAACCACTTGAACCCTGGCATCCATATTCGAAGCCAAAAATAGCAGATCTACAAGCTCAGAACGCCTCGCGCTGCAAGGCGTTGTGAGCTTGTACAAGAGCTTGAAAAAGAGCACACTAAGTACAGAGTGAAAGGTCAATTATTGACGGTTCAAGTGGTTAAATATCTGATAACAGAATTTACATGAATCCAACATACACTGATAATTGTGCTGTCAAACGATGAAACTAAATGGAATCTATGAACAGGTTGTGGAGGTCCCTGCTTCATCCCTCTCTCAACTAAGGGGTCCTTGACCTGAAAACGTTGAAGACCCCTGGCCTAGGTGCCCGTACCTCTATGCCAGCGGTCTGGGCCTATCTTTACTCTTTTTGCACGACACCAATAGTGTGACAAGAAAATAATCAATAGTTGCAGCCAGCCATGCAGCCCTATTTGGTAGAATGTACGGCATATTCTCTAGTCTCGCTTATGGGGGTGTTGTGGTCCGTCTTCCAGAGTGAAACAGAGAGTGATCTATCTCTGTCCACCTTCACAGTCTTGACCCTAATCCGAGGATGAAGCATTACTTGTGTTGGAATGCATCTTTTAGTTTTTGCTTCCCAATGGATGGATTTTCATTACACTTTGTGTAGGCAGTCCTGTCTCTCTAGCACGCACGCACGTGCACACACGCGCACACACGCACACACACGCACACACACACACGCGCACACGCACACACACACACACACACACACACACACACACACACACACACACACACACACACACACACACACACACACACACACACACACACACACACACACACACACACACACACACTGCCTTTTGTGAGCTGTGTGCAGTAATTTCACCAGGCATTAATTCATGCACATCCTGCTCTCCTGGGCAGACAGCTTTCCAATGAGGACGGAATGAGAAATCACAGAGCGAGGGGCTCGGCAGGTGTGTTTGGCTGCGGCCTATCAGCAGACAGGGGAAAGGCAGTGACAAACAAGCCCAGCAGAATGCAAGGGTAGTCTGAAATGGCTCCTTGGCAAGGTGACAAGGAAGGGCTGTTGTGTATATGCGTGCAATGTGCGCGCACCTGCACACAAGACACCAAACACACACACACACACACACACACACACACACACACACACACACACACACACACACACACACACACACACGGCAGAGTTAGACGTTTTGGTCAGTTCTTGTTACTATGGTACTGTCAGTGCTATGTCTGCCTGTCAGCTAAACAGGATAGCAAACTCTACCATGCTATGAACATCGACCAGCCATCACCTCCACATCCCCGGGAATCGATCGATAGCATACGTTTACCGTCACAAGCTGGAGAGGTGCATGTGGTAAACAAGGCTATATCCGTAATGATAGGAATCAGTTAGACTTCTGGGATGAGGGAGCTGGATTCAGCTGGATTCAGGTGTGTGTGTGTTTTGTGTGGAGGCTGTGCAGGGATGTGACGATACGCGATATTATCGTTTATTGTGATAAAAATCACTCACAATAATCGTATCGTGGAGATTTCATTTATCATGATATCGTCCTCCGTCATGCACTGGGATCAATTCACCTTTTATTTGCAGAGATGCATATCCGGTACCACTTAAACCCTTTATAATTGGTAAAAGGTACTTACAATAGGCCTATACGTACTTGATAGTCTTTTATTCACTCTATCGAATGACTTTGCCGAAAAATAGCTGATCTACAAGCTCACAACGCATCGCAACACGACACGTTGTGAGCTTGTAGATCGGCTATTTTTTGGCAAATGTTCCGCCCCAGGATAATGGATTTTGATTATCGTGATAATATCATAAATCGCGATTTCTCTTATCACAATATTTCGTGATATGAAATGTTCATATCGTCCCATCCCTACTGTGTACATCAGCTGGACCTGACTGAGAATTGTGTGGGCGGATGGATGGCTGCAGGCATTATAATGTAACACAGTTGACTTGGTTTGCAGTGTGAGAGCATGTGCGGGTGTTTGTGTAGATGATGTACCATGTGCTGCGCCTCCATTTCCAATATTGCTGGAACCTTGTCCTTCTATGCTACCATGGCAACAGAAAGTGACAAACTGAATTGCTGTAGAAAAACGTCTCGGGTTTCTGCAATGGCTAAATGGCAAAGCCGCGTTCCTTGATAGAAAAATCAAATTGCTGTTTCAATGAAAAGGCTTGCTATTTCCCCCCCATTCATAATGGCATCATCTAAACTGGTGCAAGACGAGTGTGAGAACCTAGTCTCATTTGATTTGTAAAATGTTTCTGGCCATCAATTTGAGCAGAGAATCCATCACAGAAGAAATCATTTTGATTGAACATGTGAACAGTCTACATGTAGCAGTTTTCATTCTGATTGGAATCACTAGAGCCATGACAGAATGTGATCTACATCAGGGGTCTTCAATGTTTTCAGGCCAAGGACCCCTTAGTTGGGAGAGAGATGAAGCAGGGACCCCCCAAATCTGTTCATAGATTCCATAAAGTTTCATTGTTTGACAGCACAATCATCAGTTTACTTTTCCCCCTCTACACCAAACCTCTTTGCTGAAAATAGCCGATGCGAGGCGTTGTCAGCTTGTAGATCTGTTATTTTGGCTACAGTTCTCAGAATATGGACGTTAGGGTTCAAGTTGTTAATATAAAAAGGATTGGAAGATTTGGAGGATCCCCTGTAGTAACTCTGAGGGTCCTGGACCCCCTGTTGAAGACCCCTGATCTACATAATACTTTACTTGTTTTGTATAGTTCTCCTCTATAACGTTATTTTACGTTTTGATTACGATTAATGAACAATTACAATGAAAAAAAAAAGCAGATCAGATTTACAGATTCACAACGCCTTGCGTTGTGAGCTTGTAGATTGGCTATTTTCACAATTTTTATGCCACCATTGAAAAGTGAAGTATAACACAGGGTTAATCAGACGCAGGCATTGACACTAAGGCTTGCCCACCTGCCCCCGGCAGGTAAATAAAACCTTCGGGCAGGTGGAGTTCAAATTGATATCCCACAACACTTCGCGTGTCTTCCCTGTGCAACAATTGAAAAGACTTTCAGACCTAAATTAATTAGGTTATCGGTTAACTGGCTCAAATCCCCATACAAATAATTGCCTACATGATCAAATATAATTAGAACATTACTTTTGTGGGAGAACTGCTTATTTTCATCCTTTTACAGTGGGCTACAGTGATGCATATACAGTATCTTGTCTGAACAATGCCTTTACATCACCAAAGATGATGCTAACGTGAGCTTTGTGTCCTACTGTTCCTGACCTGTGATTGGTTTAGCATTATCTTCTGATTGCTAATATCGTTTAGTTGTGATTGGTGAAGTAGCGTAAGCAAAGCTTTGTGATTCTGGGATTGGACAGCTTTTATGGGAATTGTGATTGGTGTAGCAAGTAGCAACATAAGCTAAAGGGCTGTTTATAGTTCAGTATTCTTGATATGGTTTGTGCGTGCCGACCCGCTCTCCACTCCAATTTTGCTCCCGTTGGGGTCACACGTCACACATTGTGCCTTGCAGCACAGAGCACACGAGAGATTCTCAGCGCGTCTTTTTATATTATACTTTGTGTCAGTTAACGTTATATCACCAGTCAGTCAAAGGATATATGATTCGAAACGCAAGTGAAACGTTTTTTTTGGCTGAATGAACCACACTCAGCTTGAGTAGCCCCCATCTCTCGAATCTGGTGACTAATCAATAAGAGAACCGCGTTCAAGCCACAGAGCTTTCCATGTTGGTATCATAGAGCTATAGGAATGACATCTTTTCACTCAGAGGAAAAGTTATCCTCTTCAGTACTGCCCCCAAAGTTGACAAAAGTTCACCACGGGTAGTTCATGCGTACGTACGTACGTACGTTTTAATCGGTTTTAATAAGTCGGGTTGGGTGTTGTCCGCTAGCCTACGGACACGGTGAAACCAAACAGAAGAAATCTCTCTCCCCCTCCGTTTCTAGTGTAGACCTGCAGTCCTTATGTGTTACTATGCATGGTACTTTATTACAACATAATAGAAAGTGTGGACAACATTTATTTTTATAATACAGAATTCGGTTTATATCGGTTATCGGCCATAGCAGCAATAAGCCCTTTTGCAAATCCCGCCCCATTCTGCCCTGTTACTAGGCTGGGACATTAACCCTGGGCAGATTGTTTTTATAGTGGCAGTGAATGGGATTTTTTTCCCCTTCATAGCCTCATTACAGCTATATAAAGTACCAAAGGAAAAACATCTAGGTGATATTAATAAAAAGGGAAGACAAAGGTACAGTAGTTACATTGCAAAACAGGGGGTTTACCCGAAAATATATGTTTTAATTTGTTTAATCCCAGTGGGACAGAATCCTCTTTGCAGATTCTTTTATAGTGGTAGTGGATGGGATTTTTTTTCCCTTCATAGCCTCATTACAGCTATATAAAGTACCACAAAAACACATCTACGTGATATTAATAAAAAGGGAAGAAAAAGGTACAGTAATTACATAGCAAAACAGTAGTTTTCCCCCCGAAAATAAATGTTTTAATTAGTTTAATCCTCTGGATCAGAAAGAGAATAGACCGCGCATTGCATCCTGGGTAGGAAGAGGACAGAACTATAATCCTAACCTCACATAATAGGCTGGCTTTTCGTAATTCTGCCCATTTAAAATATATGTACCCAATCGTGACTCTTAGACCATTGATATGGTCCATGTGAACTAGTTTGTTGAAGCTTATTCATTATGATGAGCGAGATCACGGCCGAGATCGCGGCCGTACCGGGCGATCGCCGTGTCGCGCACTGCGGACAGTTTTGAAAGCCACATTTAACATTCTCCACTGCACAAACTCCACCCCCGATAGCAAAAAGTGAATGTTTTTTTCTGGTTGGCCAGTCAGGGAGTCTCAGGGACCAATCAGAAGGCTGACAAACGGTCTATTAATTATATTGGATATCGATACCGGCCACATCCCTAATATTTCACTGTCAAAACATTTTCTGGGTAATTCTATCGTCTCCTCAGCCTTTTCAGAGGTATTTAGATATTTGATATTCATTTTGTTAGACACGCCCCCTCCCTTCCTATACATAAATTCATCGCAAACTCATACTGCCCTCCTCATACGTGAGGGCCTGTTTTTCGATTACTTTTTTATTGTTATATTTTATATTTATTGTAAGCTATAACCATATAAGGACATCTCAATGCAGCTACGGCCAAATATGGACTGTATTGTCTAACCTCAATGTGTCATCATGGCATTAGGCCCCCCTAACTATAGGTCTGTATGGCCATAAAAGGGACAAGGACCATATATGGCCGTATCAGTTGGATCACTACATATCTGTGAGGGGGCCCGAACCTCTAGTCCAGGGGTCTTCAACGTTTTCAGGCCAAGGACCCCTTAGTTGAGAGAGATGAAGCAGGGACCCCCACAACCTGTTCATAGATTCCATACAGTTTCATCGTTTGACAGCACAATTATCATTGTATGTTGGATTCATGTCAATTTGTGTTTTCAGATATTTAACCACTTGAACTGTCAATAGTTGATCAACTTGGCCTTTCACTCTGTAATTAATCTGCTCTTCTCCCCCTCTACACCAAAGCTCTTTGCTAAAAATAGCCGATCTACAAGATCACAACGGTGTTGTTTGTGAGCTTGTAGATCGGCTATTTTTGGCTAAAGTTCTCAGAATATGGACATTAGGTTCAAGTTGTTAATATAAAAAAAGAAAAAAACTTTCTATCACTCAAAGATTTGGAGGACCCCCTTTAGTAACTCTGAGGACCCCCTACGGGTCCCGAACCCCCTCTTGAAGACCCCTGCTCTAGTCCCTTAAATTGGAGACAAAATGCAATCTGAGCGGACAATCTAAGACCTTTAGTTAAGCTCACAAGTAGTATCCACCCTAGTGTATAAATCCCCCTTATGTGAAGCTGGGTGGCAAACTGGAGCTGGGAGTAGTACAATGGAATTCATTGCAGTCAATGACAGCCGGTTAGACAAGCTTATAAAATAGGGTTGCAACGGTATGAGATTTTTAACACCGAAAATATCGTCTGTGTCTTGTCGTCTTGTGAGCACTCAGTAGCAGTCAATGCTACAACAACAACAACCATCCGACCATCTATACTATAATTTTCCGAATGTCTGTCTGATTGAGTGTCTGTCTGTCTGTCTGTCTGAGTGTCTGTCACAGCGTTTCTCCTCAGTGGCTGGAGCAATTGATCTGAAATCGCATCACCATTAGCATATGAACACACCTAACATAACTGTGAAGCCCGTTTGTCACTTTCACAAATCATATGCTGCATATTAGCATTTTAATGGTGTATCTACTATCTATTCTGCATCTAGCATGAGGCATATCTATTCTGCATCTAGCATGAGGCAAAATGTTTAACCAGCTCTGTGTGTGTGTGTGTGTGTGTGTGTGTGTGTGTGTGTGTGTGTGTGTGTGTGTGTGTGTGTGTGTGTGTGTGTGTGTGTAGGTAGGCGGGAGGGGGAGGTGTTGTCTGGCCCTGTTACAGATGTTGTCCAAAAATCATGCAGATTGGTACACAGTATCTCTGTAGCCATTAAACGAAACGGGTATTTCTTACATTGATGCGCCCCTACATATTATCATGCAAGCACCAGTTAAAGTTACTTTCCATCCCTCATATACTGTGTGCACAGTGCACACCCCATAACCCACACACTGCACATCATTTCGGAGCTCATATCTTTGAACGGGTAAGGACTAGTATTACAAATTCAGCTTTGTAAAAAAGCAACAACACTGTTAGTGTTACAACAGCCCTGCATTTTCTTGTTTGGCTAATCGTTGTTTTTCTGCCAACTGCGCGCTATGACATTATAAAGCCACAACTAGTCTCCTGGAACGTGCCCTGCGAATAGATAGATGAACGTCACATCTCTACTGCGTTCCTCTGGGCAGAGCAGAGCAGCGGATGTGTTTTCTTTTCATTTAACACCGAGTTCCATCGAACTTCCGGACAGCTACAGTTTACCTCCCCGTGCCTGACGGGAATTGCCAGATCCAGAAATTGACATAATGTCCTTTCCTTCTTTACATATCCTTTATTAAAACCATCAAAAGAACACTATTCTTTTGCACGATATTACGATATCGGAGATCCCAGATTATATCTAGTCTTGATGCAATATAAGAATATACCATCTGTATTTAGCCCAGCCCTACTCATTACTACAACAGTGTCACATGCCAATGCACCGATTGGGCATCTGCAATCTCACAGGGTGCCGAGAGAACGATCTGAGTATGTTTAACATCGCCTAACTCTACCTAGGGTGTGGCGTATTATAAATGTATTCACTTACTTATGTTATTTTCCTGTCCTTCCAACAATGTCTCCCATATCCTCTGACAATCCCATTCACCACTCCATCCTCTGCCCTATCTGCATTCATAGGCTGTGTTGATGCACCAATTCAGGCGCCCGCCACCGTGGCAGCAATGCTGCCATCATTGTTGCTGCACATGCTCGACGTGTCCATGAGTAGTATAATACACTGTAAAGAGGTGTGGTGGAAGGCAGCACACGGAAAGCACTAACGCGAACATGGTTGCAAACAAACGCAGCCAGGTAGACATTTTCAAGCAACGTACAGATGCTCAGCAAAGGGCTGATTACATCAGATCGTCATTATGAGCTCTCAGAAATCTCACTGAAATGCCAAGTGAAGCCTTGCTCCTACAGAACGGCAGAGAGAGAGGGGGACAGGCGTTTTTGGCTAACATGCTGGACGAAGAGACTTTAGCATCCTGCTGCTGCTGTGGCTGCGGTCGCCCCTGCTGAGGAGGAATCTGTGCGCTTGCTGCACAGATTACCATGGTGACAAGCAGAGTGCTGGGCAGGGGAAAGAGACGGATGGTTGGGTTGGCCTTGACTGCCAGTGGTCAGATGCACTTCTATTTTACAAAGTACTTTCTCACTAAACACTGTCGCTTGGTTGCATTGAATGCAATGATCGCCGGCACTGTAAAAGCAAGAATCTGATTACGTTTAGGTCAGAGGTGACAGTTACCCCAGGGCTCCACTGGCGGTGTCGCGTTGCTCTGCGTCGTGGCGGCTTCATTGACGCCGTCGCATTGACGTCCGACCGGCTCCACCGCAGTGCAGCGGCTGTGACTGTGAGGTATTAATTCTATGGCCAATATAGCCCATTTCCAAAACAACATGAAAATCACTTTCAAACAGGAATAAAACTATTTGTGACCTAAATGTGAACGTATAGAGCACACTATGTTCACAGCAGAGAGCAGCAATGCACCACTGACCACTTTGTTTTGTCATGATTATAGCCTCTTAATTATATCAATAATAATAATTTTATCAAAGAAGACCGCTGTAATTACATAAAAAAATACGCTAGGATTTTTGGGACATCTAGTCACCATTGTGAATGACGTGAATGGATAGCCAATGGCAGAAAAGCACGTGTATATATACATTTAAATGCAATGCATTACATCATAATACATACTTTATTCATGACTGGACGTTGTGGACTGGACGCCATAAAAAAATTAAACTGTGGAATCTATGAACAAGTTGTGGGGATCACTGCTTCATCTCTCTCTCAACCAAGGGGTCCTTCCTTGGCCTGAAAACGTTGAAGACCCCTGCACTATAGGATGCTAGGTCGTCAAGGCTAGGGCAAGTGCTACGGGCTAAGGTGGAATCTGAAGAGGTGAGTCTTCAGATTACGGCGGAAGAGAGGGAGTGAGTCGGCAGTTCTAATTGCAATGGGGAGTTCATTCCACAGTTTGGAGACCTGAAGGGAGAAGAGTCTGGGACGAGTGAAGTGTTGTCCCAGATGTTTTAGTGATGGTTCTGTCAGCTTCCCTGTGTTAGCTGATCTGAGTGGGAGTGGGGGGAATGTAGGGTTGGATCAGGCTTTGAAGTAGAGATGCCAACCGATAGTCGGCAGTGGATCGGATCGGCTCGATATGGGTGTAATTTATGAGATTGGTGTTTCCGATCAAAAAATAAATTCACCGTTCCGATCAATGACGCATTAGGGTTTGTTATGGTCTAGCTGTTTTCCTCCTAGCTCCACTCCACTGTGTGTGTGTGTGTGTGTGTGTGTGTGTGTGTGTGTGTGTGTGTGTGTGTGTGTGTGTGTGTGTGTGTGTGTGTGTGTGTGTGTGTGTGTGTGTGTGTGTGTGTGTGTGTGTGTGTGTGTGTGTGTGTGTGTGTGTCGCTCCAATTCTGTGTGTGTGTGTGTATATTTTAATCGATTGACACCATAATAAAAAATAATAATAATAATACTGCACCACTTGATCAGATCGGTGATTGATCGGTATCGGGTGATCAAACTTAGGTGATTGGTGATCGGTTCCAAAAAACCTGATCGATTCATCTCTACTTTGAAGATACCTTTGGTTGCTATGTAGGCCAACATCAGTGTTGTGTACTCTGTGCGGGCAGCCTTCACTTTGCAGCTTTCTGGAATTCATACTTTTAGAAGATGAAACTAGTCTTCTTGAGTTAGCCTCTATATGCAGTTGTAATCCCATAGTGGTCTTGCTCAGTTCATAGAATCTATCCCTCAATGCATTTGTTGCCATGTAGCATGTCGTCATTAGCATTGGGATGTATAACGGTCAGTAATACAAGGTATCACAATGGTATCAATTTCACCTTATGCAATTTCATCACCTTATGCAATGCAAACAGATACTGTCTGTGCGTGGGTGTTGTTTTCTGTAGAAGCTAGTGTCAGGAGACTGTCTGTGATCTGAAAGTTGTTGATTTGTTTCCCCCATAACCACTTAAACCCGATGCACTTCATTGAGACATCTATTTATATATATTTTTTTCTTCTTCTTTTTTTTTACTTTTTTCGCTCTACACCAAATGAAATCTCTTCCCCGAAATGGCAAAATAGCCGATCTGCAAGCTCACTAAGTGATGCCATGTCACTGAACGTTCACCCCAAAATAAGGAAGCCGAGTTCATGTGGTTATTGGTTAATATGTTCACTTCTTTGTGGTTCATCATAATGGAGTGGAGTTTGCATGCATGAGGGAAGTTGGTTCCTTGGGGAATTGCAAATCACGACAACAGCTTGGCAACATTTGGACCACGTGAGTAGCTGTACGCTTCCTGGTTCGATCCCTGGCTCCTCCTGGCTGCATGTTGAAGTGTCGCCTCCGCCGTATGGGTACTGCATTGTAACCGTGTTCTGCTGTTGTGGTTGGTATGTGAATGAGTGATCATGTGAAGTGCATTGTTGTAAAGCATATTTGAGTGGTCAGAAAACTAGAAAAGGCACCAAATGACCTCAGTCCACTTCAGTTAACATTAGCCAGGCTCGATGAGAAAGAGGTGGCTATGATGTGGGGCTGGGCAATATATTGATATTATATGGATATCGTGACATGCGAGTGTAGATATTATCGGGTAATGGATATTGTAATATGGCATTTGTGTTGTGTTTTCCTGGTTTTAATCAGCCTTTAATTTCAGCCTTATTTTATACTTAAATATAAATAAATACCTACAAGTTCACAACACAAGCTTGTAGGTCACACACACGCTCTGATTCTTCCACCACCACTGCTGTTGCAGAAGGATTGAGCTGTGTAGAATAGATACTAGGCATGCTGGAGGAACGGGCAGCTCTATGCCTGTTGGTCAAGTCATAAACAACAAGCCCACGCTCATCGAAAAGGGATGCTGGTGCACTGCTCTGCTTGACTCCTCAGTCCATCTATAAGCTTAAATGGCAACCACTAAGACATGGCACAGTTACTGTCAGTGTCATGTCCAGGGAAGTAGCCCATAACATAACTGCATCTATAGTCTAGTTCTATTAGTGTTGTGTTCACAACCTTTGTCATCCAGCCATATGAGGGGAGACTGAGAACACGGATCTAGCTGCATAGATGGACTTTCACTAGGAAAGAGCACGTTTTCTGCTCTAAACTGAATATAATTTCCAGCACAAATATTGGACACTAGAAAACCCAATGTGCTTTTCAGGTATCTTTTCTGTGTAAAAAAAAGTCATTTCTTTTTTTCAATGTGATGTGTTTTGTTTATTTATTTTATTTCTTTCTTTCCTGTACTGAAAACTGGTTACCTTGACAACAGCAGAAGATTGGAAGTGAGTGAGCAGGCTTGTGAGCGAGCGTTGAGCTCAACGCGGCATGGCTGTGCTGAACAAACAAGCACTGCTGCTAACTGTGTCACGAGTGCTGCCGCTGCTGTTGCCTTCTCAATGCGGCCCTCTATTCCTCCCTCCCTCCCTCCCTGGCTGCACCTCCTCTTCCTTCGCCTCTCTCTCTCTCTCGCGCTCCCTTCACCTAATATCATCCTTTTATTTAGCAGGTTTTGTTGTTTGACTAGTATCCAGCCCTCCTGGCCATCTGGCTGCCTCAACTTCTCATCTTCCTTATTTCGACTTGTTTTCCCCCGTACTCTCCTCTCCTCCTCCTCCTCCTCCATTCTTTTATTATTGACTGTTATTCCCATCCTTTAGCCTGATGCATTAGCCCTGTTACCGTGTGTGTGTGTGTGTGGGTGTGTGTGTGTGTGTAGTAACGGTAACTAGACTATGATGGAGAGGATGAGCATGTGAGCATGTTGCTGCCCAATGTGGGGAGACCCTCTGCAGAAGGCAGGCAGTCTAATCAATAATGTAGATGTTTTTGAAGAGTAGGAGGAGAGGTGTGGTGTGCATCGCTCTCACTCTCTCTCTCTCTCTCCCTCTCTCTGTCTTTCTCCCTCCTCCTTGCTCTTTTTCACACTGTCCCCCCTATTCAGTGTCAGGTTTCTCTCCAGTGTTTGGGCCGGGGCAGATAGGATGACTGCATCTAATTAGTGATATATTTCAATAAGCGCTGATACCTGATGCTTTGACATACAGCATACGGCAGTACCCGGGCTGTCGTATCGAGCTGCTGCTGCTTCCTGTTGTCGGTCGTGGCTCTGACTGAATGTAGTAGGGATGGGACGATATGAAGATTTCATATCACAATTATTGTGACCAAAAAAAAAATCGCGATTTACGACATTATCGCGATAATCAAAATATCCCCAACATCCATTATCCTTGGGCGGAACATTTGCCAAAGAAATAGCAGATCTACAAGCTCACAACGTGACGCGTTGTGAGCTCGTAGATCGGCTATTTTTTGGCAAAGAGATTTGGTAGAGAGTGGGGAGAAAAAGACTGTATCAAGTACATATATTATAAGTACGTTTTACCAATAGAGGGTTTAAATGGTACCGGATATGCAGCTCGGCAAATAAAAGGTGAATTGATCCCAGTGCATGATGGAGGACGATTTCACGATAAATGTAAATCTCCACAATACGATTATCGCGAGTGTTTTTTATCGCGATAATATCTCTTATCGTCCCATCCTTGGAATGTAGAAGTGTCCGCCGTGCCGAGCCGCTGAGCAGCTGAGATGGTCTATATACCCTGGCCTGCTGTTGTTGACGCTTCACCCATAACATGCTAATGCGTTAGGCAGAGATAGGATGAAGATGGCAAGATTGGATGCGGGAACATGATTGAATATAGAGAGGTTGTTTACTTGGTAGATATTTTTCAATGTTGCTAGCTACGTTGTTTGAATCTCCTGACAGTACAGGCTGATATACAGATTTGGCATTTTCTCATTTTTCATTTTCACCAATGACGTCTCTGGGAAATTCTGGCACAGTTACATTTGTGTGTTGTCATCTGGCCATAATATCCTCTACAAAATCCTGCCTATGTGATGCTAGGTCATGATATTTCTAACATTACTCAACAAAATCAATGGTGGGGAGGGATCCATTTGACAAACCCAATGACAGAGACATTAATCTAATGTAGGTTTCACTTCTACATTCAGTATGTGCTCATTCTAAAAAGTCATTGGTACACTAGAGCTTACCTTAAAGGAATCATCACCTGCATCACTTTTTACTGCTTTTGTGTTGACATCCAATTGAGCCGTTCTCTTTGTATGCAGACAGTGGATTTCATGACACGTCAGCAGCGCGATGAAGTCATTATTACTGACATGTTGTAGTGTGACACACTGTGCCCTAAACCATCTGTATCATTAATTTGTAATAGACATGTTTTTCTTATTGTTACATATGGCATCTATAGTGCTCTTACACTGTCCACCATTTCTCACTGGTTTGTATTGTACTATCTTCCTGATGGAGTCAGTTGAGCAGCAAAAACTAGTTCCTCCAAGCCAAGCCAGTACTAATAATAATGCTGTCTGATGAAGTTGTTGGACAGTACACCACATCACATCAGCCTACTTTTGATTAATTGTTATGCAAAACTGGAGACTGATTTTCTGTAATAAACAGAGAAATGCTGTGCAGTGTTTACAACAATCAAAATGGCTTGCTGAGTGACATCCAAAACAAGTAACAGCAATGCCTTTCTTTATTCATTCCACCCATCTGAGACACAAGCTAAGTTAATTCACCTGGTCATTTTCATGTAGTCTGAATTGTAAAGATGCACGATCAATCGGCCACCGATTTAAAACAGCTGGTTTTACATCAAACCGTCCACATCGGCGACCAGCTGGTCACTGTTATAAATTCCGGTTTCAGTAAACATCAGCAAGTAGCAGCCACTGACTTTATTTAGAGCTATGCATTGGCACTATCCTCACGATTCAATCGATTATGATTCACCAGGTAACGATTCAATTCTACAATGCATTGCGATGCATCACACTTTTCTATATTACTGCACAACATGGCAGATTTCAGTCAACAAGCAGTCAGATATACTGAACAACATATTTTATTTAGAATGATATTGACATAATAATATATACAGCATTATAATTATATTATAATTATATTTAGGCTTCGATTATCGATTGTCATGTTGCTGCATTGAATTGAACTGAATTGTGATGCATTGCTGAATCGATTATTGTTGACACCACTACTTTTTATAGTTCACCTGCTTTGTGCAGCGACACCCCTGATGATGGACATGTGTCACGTGTAGCCTAGATGTCGGTAAGGCATGGGGAGTACCGGTATGAACATTTTGGGTCACACAACAGCCTGTGATTTAAGAGGATATAAATAAGCATAGACATTTTCACAAAAATACAATTCTGTGCAAAGTTTTAAGTTGTCAACTTGTCATCTTTCATAATATTTTAGTTGCTTAAGTGAAATTGGTGGTTGAAGTGGTGTTGCTACATTAACTTTTGAATCGATTATTGTCAGAATCTTGCTTTGTTCCCGAGTAGGCCGGTGCCCGTTTATTATTGATTGTAATATCTAACATTAGTAGTACTGTGGTAATGGGTACCGCAATGGTTACTCTAACAGTAGCTCTCCACCCAACAAACAGATTACTACAGACTCAGTGGCCGTTAAATGAAGTCGCTTGGAAGGTGTGGAGTAAAAAAGTAGAGATGTTACCGATCAATCGGCAATGGATCGGATCGGGCCGATCAAAGCGTGATCGGCGATAATCGGTGGTTTAGATCAAAAGGTAAATTCACCGATTCGATCGGATTGGTGCATCCGATCAACCAGCCGTTCAGTATGCCCACTTGAGGCCATTTTGGGGTATTGATTTCCACAGTGCTGAAGGAATAATTAGTTACTGCTATGATAATAAATACATAGTAATGCTGGTAAATAACTATAAGGCAAATATATAAATGAATTCATGAGTGAATTAATTAATTAAAGTTAAAACATTAACATTTAGAAAATATAAATAATATATAAATAATAACTTGATCGGATCGGTGATTGATCGGTATCGGGTGATCAAACTTTTGTGATCGGTGCTCGGTGATCGGTTCCAAAAAACCTGATCGGACCATCCCTATAAAAAAGTGAAATGCACCTGAGAGCCGTCACAGGTCACACAGTCAACAGCAAACACGTGAACATGACATGTACATACTTAATTCATTTAAGAAATTAACAAAGATAACTACTGACACTGCAGGGTGCTTAGGGCAGGGGAACAAGATTATCTGTATTTAAATGGATAGTTCAACCCCAAAATGACTTTTTCTATCATTACTCACCCCATGGAGACTTGAATTCATGGATATTACGTTTTTGTCGCATTCCTAAGCAAATATTTTGAGGGGACTTTGTGTCTCCATAGGGAACAAAGCAGACTCTTTACTTGCGCCAGCAGAGCGTGCAAGTACTGTGTTCGGCTGCGTATGTAGGTGTCTGTGTGTGCTTAAGCCCGTAGCCCAATCGGGACCAGCATTTCTGGCAACGTCATCATTAACAGCCAATGAGGGACCAGCATTCCTGTTGATGCCAGTGGTGATGTCACTGGCATCGCCTCATGGCGCGCTCTGCTCGCGCACAAGTAGGCCATACATGGCCTACCACAGTTCTAGTTGTGTCTCCATTGGGAACCACTGCTGGTCATCAATTTATTGGCTTAGGAATGCGACGAAAACAAATAAGATATCCGTGGATCCTCGCTTTTTTGTTGTTGTGAACTATCCATTTAAACTATTAAACTATTAAGGTGAATCACTGAATTTATATTCAACAGCAGAATTTTGGGTTTTGGCAACAGACGCTTTCCAACTCATACCGCTGCCGAGATCTGTGCGGTGGAGAGCTACCTTAACAATGGATACAGCGAGTACTCTGACAATAGGTACAACGGGTACTGCTACTACAAATTGCATTCCCAACTTGCAACGTTCCTGTCTTGTATTGTCCCTGAGTAAGCTGTCCGTCTAGTATGAATAAATTAAACAAGCAAATGCAAACAAAATAAACAATTCTGCTTTTGATGGACTCGTGAAGGCTGACATGACCTAACCTACTCTCATGTAGCAGATGGAAGCAACATAGTGAACAATCAACAATATATTGTCTTTTTTCATCCACCAGTCTCTTGCTATGGCTCTTGAGTCTCATAATTCACAGGGAACGCCAGACCTGCTGACCTTCTGGTCTCTCTACCATGGCATTAGCACAGCACACCTCTCAGCGTGTCTCACTGGAATAGTGTTGTGTTTATTTGGGGGTGGAAGGGGCACACTGCATGTTGCAACTTGCCTGTTGGTTACATCGTTTACACAGCCTTGTTGAGTGCAGAGACATTGATAGAACTCAAGCAACAGGTCTAGTTCATTGTAGAGGAAGTAGATTTCTTTATTCTGTTTTTGGGGGGCTTTATTTGATAGGCACACAAAACAGAGTAGGGGAGTGATATGCATCAAATGGTCTAGTAGGCAGCGAATCCAAGTGGGGACTGGCTGTACAATCACAAGAGCCCATAGTATACTCCCTAACCCAGGGGTCTTCTACGTTATCAGGCCAAGGACCCCTTAGTTGAGAGGGAGATGAAGCAGGGACCCCCACAACCTGTTCATAGATTCCATATAGTTGTATCTTTTGACATCATCAGTGTATTTTGGATTCGTGTCAATTTTGTTTTCAGATATTTAACCACTTGAACCATCAATACTTAATAAACATGACCTTTCACTCTGTACATAATCTGCTCTTTTTCCCCTCTACACCAAAGCTCTTTGCCGAAAATAGCCGATCTACAAGCTCACAACGCCTTGCAACGCGAGGCGTTGTGAGCTTGTAGATCTGGTATTTTTGGCTAAAGTTCTCAGAACATGGGCACTAGGGTTCAAGTGGTTAATATAACTGAGGACCCCTTAGGGGTCCCGGACCCCTGTTGAAGACCCCTGCCCTAACCACTGGGGTTTCCCCAGAGCAAGTTGATTTAATGAAAAAAAAGAGAATATATACCATCTGAAAATAATATATACCGGTATACACTATATTTATAATGCCTAGAATTCACTGCAAGTGCATCAGTCATCAGTATATTTGGGCAGTTATAGCCCATTCTGACCTCCAAGTTTTAAGTTAAAAATCACACCCGTGTGAACTGAGCGGTGGTTTACCCCCCCCCCCCCCCCTTCCCCCCTGTGTGTGTGTGTGTGTGTGTGTGTGTGCGTGCGTGTGTGTGTGTGTGTGCCTGGTCTGGCCTGGCCTGAACAACAGCGCCCCTCCCTTAACATGTGTGGTCATAAAAGGTACTGCAGGCCTGCAGGCTACATACAGACACACACGCACACACACACACACGCATACACACACGGCCACGTATAGGAGACGGTGTAACCACCGCTCAAAAAGGTTAACATTTTAGTAATATTCACAATATACGGGGGGACAAAGTTGGGGCGTTACTTCCATGGCCCACTGACATCATGCACAAGAATGTGTCTGATTGGTCCAACAGTTTACAAGATTAACTCCAGAGAGTCACAGACACGCGCCTGTATTTGCTACACTAGTAACCGGCCATCCCATTACTAGTCTGGAATGAAACGTTTCAATAAGCACCACAAACTGTTTTCACTAATCACTATACTGACATTTTCTTTTTCACAGTTTGATGAGCTATTTAACTAACCCCACCTAATTTAGCTAACGTGTGTTTATCAAAAATGATAACTATGCGACAAAGCGGTCAGAATGAATGATGTACATGTGTGGACCATAATGCACATTATGTATTCAGACAGAGGTCAGAGCCGGCCTCCCAGGTTGCCTTTCAGCTGGCTCTGATCTGTTCTCTGATAGGACAACGAGACACAAGGCTGACCAGAGATGTGTTCTATAGCTCTGGGGGCCACAAAGGGGGTATGTGTAACTGGCTGGGTGTGCGTCTGTTTAGGTGAGTCTGCCTCATGGTCCAGATTTCCCAGATAGATGCAGTTATGATGCCAGATTCTGGAAATGGCGGCTATTCCTGTAATCTGATGCCTTGGGGATGGGGAGGGGTGGGGGTGACAGGCGAGAAGCTGCACAAAACATGGTGGTGCCCCCAAGGCCAGTATTAGAGCCCCCATCGACTACTTAATCCCACAATACTCAGTGGTGCATATAGGACTGTGTGTGTTCTTTCTTTTTCTTCACCATAGTGACCGTACACATACGGCACACACAAACACATGGCATAACACCTCTGAGCGCAACCAATGCTTTTTATGTGACGACAAGCAATCTAGACCTTGAGCTGTACTGTGCAGTTTGTTTTTTAGTTCCACCATCGTCGAGCTGGGCTTAGGTTTGTGTTTTCCACCTCCACTGAAAATGAAACTACTAGAAAACACCTCAATTCCCCAAGCCACCTACCATGCATCTTTGACATAATGCATAGCATCATTCAGACATGCACTGTAACCTTGAAATTATCTAGACATTGACCGGTGGGGCTGTATGTGTGAACGTAAATATCCAACACTGTAGGACAGGGGTTCTCAAACCTTTTTAGGCTGTGACCCCAAAATAAATATATTTGAACTGGGAACCCCCCACCCTGACAAGCACTTGGAATTAGGGTTTTCCGATTAATCGATTTTTAATCGAAATCGGGATTTTGTCCTTTGGAAGATTTAAAAAATAAGAAATCGTAAAATCGATTTTCACTTTAATTAGGGTAATTCTTACTCATTGGAGCCTTGCAGGGGCAAAAAGTGCACAGCCCGGTAGGGTTGGAGGCGGTAACCGCCGTACCGCCGTACCGCGGTATACCGAGGTCTACCACGGTGTCATTGTGCTTACCGCGGTAAAAAGACAAAAAAAAAAGGTCTATTTTTTATTGGAAAACAAGCGAGTTTTAAAACGGGGGAGAAGCGAGGACCGCATGCGCTCCATGCCGCTCTGCTCTGGGCCGTGTACCACACGTTGGAAGCCACATACGTCACTCAGACACAGACTTGCACACGCGTGATTCCTAAACCCACCAGGCTTGAGTTAAGACCCGCCTCGTGGAAACGCGAGGACTTCCAGGAGTGAGGCGGGTCTTAACTCAATCCTGGTGGGTTTAGGAATCACGCCCTGCACACAGTGCACAGAGCAGGGTACGGAGCACAACTCTATGACGGAGCAGCATACACTTTCTCTGTAATCCACTCGACACAAGGATGTTAATACATACCTTGTGTTGTGGCATATCTTTTTTTATTCATACGGATTACTGGCGGAGCGCGGGCCGCGTGGAGTAAAACCGAAAATGAAACTATTTTACTTTCTCCTCCGCGTCGCACGTTGTGCCCCGTACGGCGCGTCGGCGATTTTATAACCTTTTCTGTCAAGTCTTGTAACTAAAACCTGTATATAGCAGCACTCAATCACTGCGATTTGAGACGTGACGTGAGTTTACAGAATCACTGTACACGATCTGACTACCCTTCCTCTTCTGGTTTGTTCACACAGCTGTTCGTGTCTGAAAAGCCCAAGTAGCTAGCCTACGTTACTATGGTAACCCGACAGTGCAGAACTAAAAGCTCAGAACGCGTCGCGGATGCGATGTGTTGTGAGCTTGTAGATCTGCTCCTTTGAAAGCCAGACCCGCTGTGCTGTACAGCGAAGTATAACTCGGGCAG
This sequence comes from Nannobrachium achirus, assembly GCF_963921795.1. Taxonomy (NCBI): domain Eukaryota; kingdom Metazoa; phylum Chordata; class Actinopteri; order Myctophiformes; family Myctophidae; genus Nannobrachium; species Nannobrachium achirus. Next base: position 39,535,363 of record NC_137816.1, on the reverse strand, counting down.
TCAGGCTGTGTCTCCTCTCCACTGTGGAGAGGTGACTTTTGGGAAGATGATTGCAATATTTTGGCTTATCGCCAAAGCTTAATTAATAGATATGGGGGTGCGGTAATTACCGCAGTACCGGCGGTAAATGGGAAGACGGTAATCGCGGTAACAAAATGTCCATACCGCCCCAGGCCTACAGCCCGGTCCTCCTAAAGCAGGACGACAAGGTCCGACACCAAATTAATACTACTTTATCTCTGATGTGTAATTTCTTTGATGCACGTGCAGCGCACGTCAGACTGGGCAGGGCTCACCACATTAGATTCTGCTATTTGGCTATATAAAAAATGTAAAAAGTAAAACAATAATAAAAAAAAAAATCATGTCTTTGCATTTTTTAAATGAAAACAACATAGTTGAAACGATGTATTATTCTTTTACCAAAAAATCGGAATCGAAAATCGACTTTTCTGAGAAATAAATCGAGATTTTATTTTTAGGCCACATCGAACAACCCTACTTGGAATTGTAGGTATTACATTTAATGTGACTCAATTCCACAAATAAATATTGTGAAAATATTACATGCTCAAAACGCCTCGCAGTGCGAGGCGTTGTGAGCATGTAGATCAGCTATTTTCACAATGTTCGCCTCTTGCTTACTTCATATTTAACAGTTTGGCCAGTTTGGTATTAAACGGTCTTGAAAGTCCTTAAATTGTCACTTTAAAAATGTGCAGATGCCCTGTATACATACTGTGTGGTTTGTTTACCGTTGAGTGAGAAAAGAAATGACATTAAAGGAGCTATAGTCAACCTTTTCATTGTAGGGCCGACACTTTGTTTACATCCTTGTCTATAGACTAGAATGTAAACAAAGTGACAATGGCCAAAATGATTATTTTATCATTATTTTACGCTTTTTGTGGTAATTTTTGAATAGAAACACATATATGAAGCTTATTCTTTAATAAAATATTTTCGAAACATTATTTTTATTTTAACATCCGTTTTTCAAGAAAAGGTTGACTATAGCTCCTTTAAGCTAATCATCTGGGGACCCCACAAAATAATTTGGGGACCCCAAGTTTCAGAACCACTGCAGTAGGACATGACATGCAATGGACTTGGATGGTTCCAGCTCACATGAGTTAAGTCAGTGGTGATGTCCAATTCAGCCCAAACAGCTCAATGTGTGAATGGACCAGGTTATTGTCCGGTGATTTTACTTTGAGCTAATGGGCTTGTTGACGAGGCTTCCATTGTCAAGGAGAGAGAAGCCTCCTGGGGTGCTTGGAGAGTGAGAGTAGTACTGTTTGAGCTGGAAATATTCACAGATTCAAACTGTGGTGATAAATGGCTCATAAGCGAAACATTGTTAAAACAAACAATTCCTCTTCCCTTCCGTAGTAACACAGACGAGATAAAACCTCATTTTCATTTTAGAAGGTCACTGCATGCTCCTCTGTACATAAAGAATGTTGTTCGTAGGATGGCTCGTGTTGATGAAAATGAGGTTGTAGCTCGTTGTCAACACTACGGTAGGAAAGGCGAGTTGTTTGGGTTTTAACAATGTTTAGCTATTGATTATGAATGTCTCTTTATCATAGTTGTTATATTTGCCACTTTCAGTTGAGCACTCTTCATGTCTTTTCTTATGAAAGAAAAATACTCCCTTCTGTATTCCCTTATACCCCCTTTGCACTTTTAAAAAAGAAAATAGCTTGTGAATGTGAAGTATGCTTACACATTCAATAATAGTTTGATTGATCTTTATGGTCCTTATAGTGGTCTGTTGTGCATGGGTGACAGTTAAGGTGCCTCCACACCGAAAATACTACAGGAGACTTGTTCAAACTGTTCACAGACTGCAAAGAACTGCAAAGAACTGCAAAAAACTAAGCACATTGAATTTTCCATACAACTGTATGCCGACTGTAATTACTGTACAGTTTTGCGCAGGCGCACTGTGTTGCCATATCGGCTCGTTACAAGCGACTTTTATCCTGTTTTCCTATAATGTTGCTAGTTTGTTGGGGCATGTTTCTGAATTGTGGTTGCTTATTTGGCCTTGCTTTCAACATTCTTTTACAAAATAGCTAATGTAATAGAGCTCAATAGGTGAAACTGGACGCTTCTTTAGGCCTTGTTTTCATAGACCTGTTCGCTTGTTTAACTCACAGAATCTGGCAACCGGGCAGCAGAAGCGGATATGCTTCCTGTCCGGTGTTTTCTTCTTCTCACACCAAAACAACACGCATCACTATTACTAGCGTGGCCTTGGAGTTGATTAGTATAGGAAATTGAGAGTTGAGATTGTGAATATGCTATTTAGTTAAAATGTGCAACGGGAAAATGTCTCTGGCTTATTTAGGCTTGGTTTTGCTGCAGCAGTAGCAAACTAATGGTCCATTACAGCTCGCTACAATTCACCGACGTCCAGGGGCGACTAAACAAAACTGAGCAAGTCCAGTCTTCCAGTTTTCCGTCGATACTGGTCGATAGCGTTCCCGACCCGCTGCCGAAAACCTACCGATGAGCTCCCGTTCGGCAACAGACGCTTTCCGCCGCTATCCGCCGCCGATTCGGCCACGAATCTGTTTGGTTAAAAGTGGCCTTTAAATTACAGTTAAATTCCTATACATCCTATTCCTATCGATATACTGTTGTGCGACAGGAAATTAATAAAAGAAAAGGACAGGACAATGTTCATATGTGAAAGACTCGTAATAAATGCTAGAGTCGGTTTGTCTGAGCTTGTTGTGGATTTGCAGTTTGCTGTGTAGTTCTGATAGTGAGGTCCATGTGGAGACAGCTAGCTTTTTGAGACCTGAATTACTGCAGCCACAATGTCCACTCTAGCGTCATTACTTTCTCTGAGTGTCATTGAAGACATTGCCCCTATTCTGCACTCGTGATGGACTGTCTGCGTCAAAGCTAGCCTGTGAATGTGCTTGAAGGTTAGTGTTAAAACTAGGGCTGGTATCGCCAGCTCTCTCACTCAGCAATGCTTTGAAGAACTTGTAGGGGAGCTGCCTTGAATGCACACACATGTGCTAGCTCCCCCACCCTCTTCTTACAAGCACTGAATTGTAGCAATGTCTCCTACGCTCTTGGGGACTATTTTGGGTCTAAAACACAGTGCTGATATTTCAGCTGTTATCTAACAGGGACATGTCCAGTAATCATGCAGATATACATACAAATATGCTGTGTATTTATAGACTAGTTGGCATGGCAGTTAAGGCAAAGGTTAGCATCCAAATGGTGTTTGAAACCGTTTGTCATTTCAGTCCTGGACTGAAACCGGATCAAACTGTAACTGACTTGCATTGCATTTTACTTCTAAAATTAAAGGATAATAATAATATACCTTTATATATAATATACAATAACAATACATCTCACTGTTTACATTCAGCTCACCTCTCTTCATTGACCTGATCCATAATGTTGCAGTTAAAATTCTTTCTTTGACAGTGACAGTGTCACTGCCTTGACCCCTCTTGTCATAAATCATGAGCTACCGGTATGTAAACAACCGGCCATGTTTGTTGCTAGAGTAGAGATGTGTAAATATCAATTCTAAGATGCATCACAATGCAGACATGGACAATACTGCATCAATTACATATTCCATTATAGTCTTAAAGGAGACATCCAGACCAAAACACATTTAGGGTTAAATCTGCCTTTTATCAGATCCCTTCATGCATGCTGCAGTTGTTTCTTTTTATACATGCCCCTGTTCTGCACTATCCCCACCCCTCCACAGATAAAACGGGGGTATTTGACGAGTAGTCTACTCGTCATTTCTACATGAACGGCTGCTAGGGAGGGACAAACAGTGCATCTGTGAGTCTCATGAGATGGTAAATACATGATCCATAAAAAAAAGGGAAGTTTGGAGCGACAGAAATAGCCGCATTAGCGAGTAGCTACCTCTTCAAATACCCCTGTTTTAGCTGTGGAGGGGTGGGGAGAATGCAGGACAGGGGCATGTATATAAAAAAAACAACTGCAGCATGTATGAAGGGATCTGATAAAAGGCAGATTTAACCCTATATGTGTTTTGGTCTGGATGTCTCCTTTAACGTTTATGGTCACATTGAACTGTGCCCAAGCAAACTGGGGAGATATGACATGATATGAGGAATAGGCAGAGATTAAATCACATCAGTGTGAAGTGAGTAGTGCTACTGCTTCTGCTGATGATGATGATGATGGACCCACATGACATCACAGGATATCAGTATTTGATACATGGGAAAACATAGACATAGAAAGGTAGACATCTCCTACAGCTCTGGGGTGTCTGTGGCAGTAGGGCAAGATTCCACGCACGTCACAGAAGTTCAGTAGGCCCAGTGTGATTTAGGTAGGCCAATCAGAGATAGGTGGGGGCTGGTCTTTTTGTAACCCAGCGTAACCCAGGATATAGGAACTGAGGGCACTGATTGTGCCATCTGGTCAATTGTTTATTCGAACGCACCCTAGATTCTGACAAGTCCCGGAAAAGACCCGCTGTGATTGGCCACTGGCCAGAAGTCACTTTGAGTGGCAGCGTATCTTCCGCACTTCTGCACTTACGCCCTCCAATTTTTATAGGTCGCTCCAATGAACTGTAGTGGTGAATGAGGTATCTAGCTCTATGTGGTGGGAAAACCACTCCAAAAATGCACCCCATTTGAAAGCAGGCATCTATTCTAGACACATATCTAATTTGACTTCACAGTCAAATCCTCTGTTAACTAGTTCACAGCCAAATCGCCTTCCATCGCCATTTTGAGGAGGGTGAGGCAGCCAGATCGCCAAACGTCGCCTTGGGGATCATTTTCTGATTGGTATTTTTTTGACATTTTTTGAGCTATAAATGACCTTTCTAGCTTAATTTTAGTCTAAAGTTACATATTCGAAGGAAGTGACATCATCGATGACGTAACCCGGAAGTCGTTCGGCCATAACATAGAATGGGCCTTTTTACAGCATTGAATGTTGACGTTTTTCTTATCAAACTTTACCATATGTAGACCGATTTTCATTCGGAAAAAAATGGCTGGACTGACAGATTGGTCACTCAAGAGCAAAAACGAGTGTAAATGGCGTGCGCACGACGTTCGGATCGTGTTTTATAGCTCCCGTTCGGCGGACCGGGAGACATAATGGCCGCCAATGGGCGCCGCCATTATGGGTCTACTGCTGTCCACTCGCTAGTCCAGACTCTAGGAGATTATCGTTGGGCACACTCTAGTGCAGGGGTCCTCAATAGGCGGACCGCGGTCCAGGTCCGGACCGCGAGGCACCGCCGTCCGGACCCAGGACGAATTATAGTAAAAAAAAAAAAAATCTCTCCACGTTTTTGTTTCCACTTCTCGTTGTATTCATTCACTTTCATTGCATGCGCTGAGAGTGTGTGTGTGTGAGAGAGAGAGAGAGAGAGAGAGAGAGAGAGAGAGAGAGAGAGAGACAACGACGCGCTGATTGGCTGATGCCGGGCAACAGACTATTATGACTATTATGGGCTGTCATCTCTATGACAACGATGCGCTGGTCTGACAACACACAGACCGCGGAAGTTTACGCACGGCACAATACGCAGCAGCAGCAGCAGCAGCAGCTTCAGTCACCAACAATGCAAATTGCAACTAGTAATAAATCAGTGGGGTTTCATTCACGCAAAACATCATCAACGTGAATACGTTTGCAGGATTGTAATCTCTCCAGAGTTTGTCGCGACGTGCCACGACTCGGCGGCCCGTGACGGCTGCCTCTCTTTCTGCATGGATATGCAGCGATCCGCACGCTTCGTCTCTGACAGAGTCTGACGCGCGACACCTTGTTTTCATATCGATATTCACGTTGCGACACAAGCATACATTATTCGAAGATTATCCCAGTTTGTTAAAAGAAACCAGAGCACCAGCGCAAAATATTGCTCCACGTTGAACATTCTGTTCTCCCTGCTTTAATGGGTTGTTTCTCTTCAATCAAGTAAGGCCCCCAAATGATTTGAAGGAGTCCCCAGCCCAGATGACAGTGAAGTCATAATTTAAGGACCCTTTTAATAAAGAAAGAAACGGAAAAAGACCGTTACTGCATCAACAAACTACAAAAAAAAAAAAACAATACTCATTGTAAAAAAAATTAAGAAAGGGATCCCTAATTATGTAAGATGAACAATAATGAGGGCAAGTGGCCATGACCTGAGGGCAAGTAGAACATGACCTGTACTTTCCAGACGGACAAGTGCCTCTGAGACCATAAGGCAAATATAAATATATATATATATATATATATATAATATATATATATATATATATATATATATATATATATATATATATAATATATATATATATATATATATATATATATATATATATATATATATATATATATATATATATATATATATATATAATTGTTTTATTTTTCCCCGGACCCGGACCTGTTTCAAAAGAATATTTGTGGACCTTCAAGATTTGTATTTGAGGACCCCTGCTCTAGTGGATAGTACTAGTACTACATTCTACAACAATATGATCCCTGTTGGGTTAGATTAAAGCTAACTTGGAAATTAATAAAATTCCTGGCAGTATAGGCGCACAAGCCTATTGTAAATGGCTGGGAGAGAGTTAATTTAATGCTGGTGTACAACGCCAATCTACATGCTCACAATTGAAAAGACAGATCTACAAGGCCAGTGATGTGGCACGCTTTGAGGTGGCTGAGGCTGTCTGGTTGGCTGTGACCCGAGTTCTGTCAACATGTGGAACGGTACAGGAAAAGTCTTTCACAAAACAGGGCAGTGACTGCAATGACTAAATGACAATTAAGCCTTCTTTAGTGGTTGCTGTCCTACGGATTTTTGTTGTTGAAAATCAATGATCCATAAATCATTATTTGAGAGCTACATCGCACTCAGAGCATTTAATAGCATAGTAGTTATGAGTGTCAGATCGACTATGTTTAGACTACTTGAATATGGCAATGGCTTCATTGCAGCCATATGCATCCCCAGTATGAGTCCCTAGTACTTTTTGGTTGTCTCTTTATCAGCTATAACCTGACTGCGCCAGGTAGTTGCAGCATTGCGTAACGCTCTGCCTTACATCTGGGCTCTCTCGATGTAAGGGGCGGGCCATTTTTTGAATTTCTTTAGCTGGTGATTGGATGTGGCCGTCTCTCTGTCACAGTCTGGGAGTGCCAACTCCAACCACTCATATTGGCCTGTCTGCATTCACGTGGTCTCAATCAGACTCTATTGGCTCAGAGCCGCTCAGAGCCCGCCCGTAGCTGCCGCTGATTGGTCCGGCCCGGGGCTTTACGAGCGTTATCAACTCCCACCGAGAGAACTCAGATGGTAAAGTAGAGCGGTAGCCTGCGCACTACTGCCACCATCTGACGAAAGTCAGGTTATATCAGTTATGGTTTGTGAGCAAAACTTATTTTTATTTTTATTTTTTAAAGACAAGCCATTAAGAACAAAAGTGAAACCTATCTAGCTGTTTTTTTTACATAGCATTCAAAGCCTCATTCATTATGCATGTAAGGTTGATTGATCACTTCCTCTCCTGCAGGAAAATGACATGCCTGTTGATTGCTGTGATCTTACTAGCCTACTCTTGAAAAGTATAACCTAATAGGAATCAATGATATGTTTTACAGTTTGTTTTTGTATAAACGTTTTCGTCGATAAGAGGGGGTGAGAGAGGTGACGGACAATTCAATCTGAGTCTGCATTCACGACACGCGTTGACTTTATTTTGTGTTTGAACAATCCCATTTACAAAGTGTCAATCATACTTAGGCCTACACAATATAAAGCAAAACACACTATTAATTTAACGTTCAAGAGCATTGGTGTTGTCTCATCGCTGTTCCTCATTGACAGAGTGCTGTCGTGTTACTATAGTAACCTACCTGACACGGGCTTTGTTTTTGTTCCCAATGCTGCTTGAGCTTGAGTCATGCAGGCTGCTGCCTCCTCCTGGCACGGAGGGTTATTTTCTGTTATTTCATGATCGTCTGTGCGGTGTGTAGAGTTTCCACACAGCAACCCTTTTCAGACACCTTTCACCTGACTGATCTCCCCATATACTGTATATATAGACTAGACAATTCGATGTATAGTCGAGATAACATATGAACACTGGAAAATGTTGGGGGGAATCAAGTCAGGACATTGTTTGGCGCTGCCCTTCCACAACAGGAGAATGTCATTTTCAGACTTGTTCTGACATAAATCTGAATAGTAGGGCTGTCTTCTAAAATTCGATGAATCGGCGCATCGTTTTAAGCCCCCGGAATCGATGCCGATTGTTTGAGTCGAGCCGTTGTTTTTTTTTTGTTTGTTTTTTTACACACCAGTTACTGTGGTGCGGTATGAGAGCGCTGGACTGGACTGTCATGTACTTCTTATTTAGTCCATAGTCATACTTCCTACTACTTGTACTAGACAATAAAACCAATTCAAATGACTTGAAAGTTGCCCTGTTCATATTACAGGAGGCTCTTATTTTGAAGCTAACCGCTTTGAGAGGAAATGCGTCGAAGTGTTTTATTCTACTTTTTGCAGCTTGAGCAGCCAAGAAGCAGCAGCGCGATACACTTCACTCACTGCTGCTGGGTGTGGCAGGCTGAGGACTGTGGTGGAGTAAGATTAAGACAATTTGCTTGCATTGTGATGCAGCCGTGTACCGTTCTGCATCGACGCAGTGATGTTACATAATTGTTACCTTTAGCCAACGTTTGTTGTTGTTTTTCCTCCTGAAGGAACAGGGCTAAATCGTTAGCATGCTAGCGCTTTAGCCCTGTTCCTTAGCCTTGGAGAGGCATAAAATCATTACAATCAGGCAGTTTTCAAAGCAGAGAATCCACCAATCATATGTGGTTTATAACAGCTGTTGTACCGGTACCGCTACTTTCTATCAATGCGTTGCGTCTCCACTCCAGTCACTGCAGCACCACTTTTTTTTTTTTTTTTTACTTTTTTTTTTACATAAACGATTCATCGACGCGTCGGAATAACCCCCGCGACTCGACTCGACTTGATAAATCCTGAGTCGAAGACAGCTCTACTGGATAGTAGGCTAGATGCACGCATTGGCAACCCACAATTAAAAGTGTGAGGGAGATGTGGGGATCAAATCTTTTATACATGTGTGAATGAGTCAGTTTGATGTTTAGGGGCCTTTATTGCCACCAGCCAGGAAGGGTTGGGCACCGGCCTACTTGGGAACAAAGCAAGTTGGGAAGGATGCAAGTTGGAAATGGATTCCCCTTTTCGGTTAATATCCATTGTACCGGTACGTTTGTAGCCTATGTGTCCCTTTTATGCCCATACATGGATATTTTCTGTCTGTTCCTTTTATGCCCATATATGGAGTTCTGTCATGATGTCAGTATTATGTTGTAAATTTTTTGAGTGGCAGTAACCGCTCCTACGTCTAGCTTTGTGCTGTGGTGTCCGTGACTCCACAGCTGATGTCACTGACAGAACGGCCCATACAAGGAGATATGCACAATGCACATGTGACATGTTTGATACCCTGCAAAGTGAGCACCACTCACTTCGTACCGGTGTGATTTTCTTATTCCAATCTAAATTACATTGGGCTACATTATATTATACTAGGTCCATATCTGTTCCTTACCCGTTACCTCAGACAGATGAAGGTTTGCACCCATTTCTCCCGTTTTATAGTACTATATTATGGTGTCACGCCCATTTATGCCTGTTCTGATTGGCTACGGGCATAGACGGCCCCTCTCGTGGCCCTTATATATGCCTCGATATTATGACGTCACCCTTTGCCCTTCTCTGATTGGCTACGGGTATAGACGGCCCCTTCATGGCCCTTATATGCCTTGATGTTATGACGTCACCCAAGAATGCTGGTCCCTCATTGGCTGTTCACGTTGATGGTGATGTCAACGGAATGCTGGTCCCTGATTGGCTGAGGGTGACGGAAGGACAGACAGACATTTCGTCGTTTAATAGTATATAGTATATGATTATCGCATGCCAATGTCTGTTTGTTCACAAAGGTGTGCAAGGTTCCCGTGATATGAGAGCGAGGCAGGACGCTAATGATTTTCATGATCATTAAACCATCTTTCTGTGTCTCCCCCCCCCCCCCCCCCCCCACACACACACACACACAGAGAGAGAGAGAGAGCAAATGTGTTCTAAATGTTTTCATAATGACACCAGTAGTGCTGCTGCACAGCATGCCTGCTGATTCCTACCTGGTTTTATCAACATATTCAAATGAGATGCGTTGGTTTATATAGCTACCAATATTTATGACACCTGAATGACACCTGAATTCACCCACAGAATAAAGGTCTATATATTGATGATATCCATCTATTGATACAGACAGACAGACTTTCTGTCTGTGAGCACAGCTGTTCTGCGCTCTCATTGGCTGTAACACAGATCTTCTCGGGTGCGATCACAACAACCCCTTTTCATACCCAATGATGTCCAGTCGGCGACAGAGCCAAATATCAAACCTGAAGGATATTAGAAACGCTCGGACAGGCATCGCCGAGCACGAGAATTGCAGCCGGATCGTCTCTTCCACACACAGCGAGCAAAACCTTGGCGGGCAAAGCCGCGATCTTGTGTCAGATCGGAGGTTTTGACGGTGTGCACCAAAACAGGTCATTGGAGCAAATATATTGCAGTGTGTAGTAGTCCTTAGTCTAGTGCAGGGGTCTTCAACTTTTTCAGGCTAAGGACCTCTTAGTTGAGAGAGAGATGAAGCAGGGACCCCCACAACCTTTTCATAGATTCCATATAGTTTCATCGTTTGACAGCACAATCAGCAGTGTATTTTGGATTCATGTCAATTTGTGTTTTCAGATATTTAACCACTTGAGCCGTCATTACCTAACAAACTTGACCTTTCACTCTGTCGTCTGCTATTTTTCCCCTCTACACCAAACCTCTTTGCCGAAACTGGGAGGTGTTGTGAGCTTGTAGAGCTGCTATTTTTAGCTACAGTTCTCAGAATATGGACACTAGGGTTCAAGTTGTTAATATAAATAGGATTGGAAGATTTGGAGGACCCCCTGTAGTAACTCTGAGGACCCCTTGGGGGTCCCGGACCCCCTGTTGAAGACCCCTGGTCTAAAGGTTGGTTGAAATGGAAACCGGCTTTCAGCAGGCGGTTGGCCTTTCAACTGTGACCTTCGACCACCACTATTGTATTTGCACTGTGTGTAGATAATCACCCAGATCACCCAGCTCCCATTGAAAACATATGCATTTGTGTTCTGTGTAATCCTTGTCACTTTATGTAGCTCACCTTAAAATCCATGCCATGCTGCTGATTGGTATCTGAGGATTTGAGGTCTCTTTTGTGGCTACATTGACTTGTCAGCAGCTTGTGTGCGTGCGTGTGTGTGCGTGTGCGTTGTATTTACGTGTGTGTGTGTGTGTGTGTGTGTGTGTGTGTGTGTGTGTGTGTGTGTGTGTGTGTGTGTGTGTGTGTGTGTGTGTGTGTGTGTGTGTGTGTGTGTGTGTGTGTGTGTGTGTGTGTGTGTGTTTCCTTTACACTCTCCTGGTGCTGCTGAGTCAAAGCTAATTAGTTAGGAAGCAGCCGTTACTAAGGAGCCTGTCAATGCCCCCCAGTGTGCCCGTCTCCAGTCATGTAAACATATTGAGTTTGGGAAACCAACATCGTCACCAGAGCCCTGTTTGACTGGTCCCACTGTTAACTCTGGGAAAGGTAACTGAATTAGAGGCATCGGCATCCATGGGTGGATAGTGGTTTAATTACTACTTTATTCAACTCACTTCCTGATTAGACAATAGTGCTCTGAGGCCATTTGAGAGTAAATTATGTTTTGGTCCTCTCTGCAAGGACGTTGCCATTCTCTCCTGTGGGTTTGATTTCACCAAATAATTGCACTTGTTGTTTGGATGGATAGACATTTTATTATTTAGTTTAAATTGAAATGTGATATACCAAGGCTGAGAAAGGGACATATGATCAAAATGCTATTCATCTACAAGTATCCTGACCTTTGCCATAAATTCCCTATGTGCAGCAAACATGCATCACTTTTGTTTTAAATGTAAGCCCGATAGGAGATTTATCAGAGAACTTTGTGTGTGATTCTGCTCTTTGATACGCATGCCCAGTGACAGTGTCTTTAGAAGCACGCATATTTCCCATGGAATAAAAACTTAAAACATAGGAGTAGATGGTATTCGGTCTATGCCTTTTTGGTTTGGCACTGATATATTGAAGCTACAACAAAATTGAAATAGCTGAACTGAAGTTTTGATAATATTGTCTATATTAGTACATTGCTTTTATAATGGGTTATGGTTATCCACATTTGATATTTTTCAGTCAGATTTGTGATTCTCCTGTCTGCCCTCAGAGAACAGTTTTTCATGCTGAATTACTTTTCTAAAGGCTTTTCCCTGGAGTTATGCTATCTGGTATTAAACAACTCACTAGTAACTAGAGTTGTGTTGTACAGATTTGATTAAGGGTGACCATCATCCATCAAGGATGTTTAAGGTTATGCCATGGTTTATTTGCATTCAACATAGCAAGCTTGGTCTGGCTCTAACTTATCACTTTAGCTAGTATTTCAAGTTTAGACATTCAAACCATTTGGACACAGCATTCAATTAAAACCTGTCAAATCTAGATGAGGCACTTCTGTAATAAACCTTCCCCAGTTCCTCACAACACTTTGTGAGCTGCTCATGCTTGCAGCTAAACGCTGCTGGCAGAACAGACTAGCATTAGCATTACACAAATTATGCCAGAGTTAATACCTTTGTGCTACTGATTGAAATGCCAGTGCTATGAAACTAGCCTAATAATACATAAATTGAAAGCTGCCTGCATTGACAATTATTGAAACTAGCAGGCTGAGTAAGCAGTTACGTTTAGGCTTGTGTTTCTTCTGTGCTGTGAGTGGGTCTAACACTGTACATGGATGTTCCCAGGGTTTGTTAGCATGATATAAGAATGGATGATGGCAATGGCATTGTTGTTCACCAACTTAATCTGAGACACAGAGCCGTCATAGGCTCCCTAGGTTTGATCTGGTGTCAATGCTAGCTGTTTCTGTGCGTAGGCCTGTCAGAATTATTACATAATTGACTGATTGCAATTATTTGAGGGAATTTAAATTCAATTACTTACAGTATATGACAATCGACTAAAATGACATGATGGTGACAACCTAGTGCTGGGCGATATGACTTCAAATCAATATCACGACTATTTAAAACTTACCCTGATTACAATAAACTAACGGTTATACTTTTTTTATAAATAACATCTACAAGCTCACAATGTGTTGCATACATCCAAGTATAATACAATATATTATAAAATGATCCTGCTTCTGGATTATTTAGTTAACTTACATGAGTCTGTTATTGGTTCTAATTGTCGGTTTTGATATATTTGCAGTTACTTACCCAGCCCTATGGGCCATGGCATGCATTGGCAACCTTATCTGTGTGGTCATCATCAGTAGGGGAATGAGTGTCTTGGCTGTATGCTAACGCTATTAGGAGGGCAGTGCCGTTCTTGTCTCCTGACAGGATTATACCAATCCTCCAATCCTGTGATTCCCGCTGGGGAAAACCCTACGTGGTGCTGATAGAAAGACACACTAGCACACAACAACAGTGTTTCTCACTGGTTGAGACTAGAGCTGCGTCTCAAGTCCTTAAATCAAATCCTATTTCCTAGTTCCTTGCTTTTATCAAATACCTTGTACAAGGAAATAGAAAAGAAGTGTAGGAAATAGGATCTAATTTAAGAACTTGAGACGCAGCTTAGGCAGCTTATATACTAGCATATATCGGTATCGGTTAATATCGGTATCGGAAATTAAGAGTTGAATATTATCGGTTATCGGTAAAAAAGTCAATATCGGACATCCCTAGTAACTACGTTTGAAAAGGATTTGTGCCAGGGACTGCAATAAGGAGCAGAGCTTTGATATCAGATTAGATTTAGCGCAGAATTCTACAACTCTATGGAGAGAGTGAACCCTTTGATATGAATAGTGATCCTTATACATTCTCTCACTGGACTAACCATTTCACAGCCGTTGAAATAATACTGAAATGAAACCAGTGCTCATTTTGCTGGGACTCCCTGGAATCTCAAGGACCCCTGTGGGATCCCAGACCCCACTTTGAGAACCATTGATCTCAATTACATGTATATGAATTCCTTTTTAATTTGCATATTATGCTAATTAAAATATGGTCAGTGTGCCAACCAGTTTAGCTGTAAGATCATTGAAAGGACTGAACACCTAAATATTGTTCATGAAAATAATTGCAGACACATATACTGTTTAGGCCTGTTAAGTGTTAAATGGATATTGTACTATTTGTGGCGAAACATGTTTTAACTAAACCCCAGTGATACTGCATGATGGATTGCTTTGGCAGTTCAGGACTAAAACTTCTTGTTTGAAGATAACGATCATTGACTACCAACACGTTTAGCCATGACAGCGATACGTGTTTCCTCTGCTGAGTGCTCAGATTTTATGTCATCATTTGAAGGTGATGCTGAGTCTCAAGTCATAAAGGTGACGGTACAGCACCAGTGGAAAAGTTAGTCTGGAGCCCTCACTGAGCATGTCTGATCTGAAATGACTAGGCTTGATTTGTTTGATAGGTTCCGTTTGCCTGTTCATGCAGCATGCTACAATTAAGTTGACTGTTTGAATTTGGAACCAATTCTCAATTGCTCATCTACAATTAATATACCTGGGTTGCTGTTAATCCCTGGGCTAAAGGATTATTCACGACTTTTCTTACCTTAATCTGATATTATGATGTCCCAGAACGAGTGGTACTGGTACATCTTTATTTTTTATTTTATTTATTTTTTCATCTGGAGTCCACCACAGCTCTGACCACGAGCGGTGGGGCATTACTCTAAATCGCTTATTCTGATCAATCGACAATTATTTTTGTTTACCTCTGTCTTTTCATAATTGTAGGAGATGTCTCCACAGAGTTTTGTCCCTAATGGGCCACTGTAGGAAGGCGAACAGCCACTAAACCCCACCTGCCTGCTCAGAGGTACTGTGCGCTAGAGATAGTTTGTTTTTCTTTTTGCCTCTACCACTGGTTAATGGATGGAATAACGTCCGATTAGGCCTACTGTAAGAAAAGCGCTAGTCAGGGATGGTGCTAGGTTGCTAGGAGACCGATACAACCGGAATCCCAAACCTTTTCTCCCCATTCACTTCCAGGTTATTGGAATTGAAAAAATCCATTTATCTTGGATTCTTTTTACAAATTGAGTCTTTGGTCAAAACAAGCTTTCTTTCTATGGACTCGAACTAAGGAACGCATCATTGTGGATTTTCTTTTCTGGAATGTTTAATTTTGGTGTCCTTTGGGAACGTGCGCCGATTTTGAATGCCGGTATATTATTCTGTGTGTGTGTTGGGACGAGAGAGCAGTGTGTGTGTGTGTGTGACAGCGAGCCAATCACTCATCAAGGCTTCCTGCAACGTGCAAACGGGAGAGGATTTTGTCCAAAAGATTTGCATTGTCTTGCAATTTCTTGTTTTTGGGTGCGTTCAAATATACAGCACTGAACACACTGAGCGCACACTGGCCAATACAAACTAATACGTAGCTGCGCAGTTGCGCACCCTATGGCGTAGTAGGTGATGACCAGAAAGAAAATATGACTAGAAGTAGAAATCGGCATGTTCATAGATTCAGGTTGAGCACAACCTGATAAAAACAGAAATATTGGCGTAACTCATAAGAGGTTAGCTGGAAAAAAAATCTATGTTTTGCATGCACAGAGATGGAGTGTCCAACTACAAGAGGAATACAAGTAATGGGACTGTTCAGTGCTCAGAGAGAGAGAGAGACAGACAGACAGAGATTAAGATAAATTAGCCAGCCTGCAAATGGATATATATTATTTCTGATCGTTACTGTACCAGTAATATTATCTATTATGGATATAGTCACATGACGGTACACAGTAATATGGGAATGACTCTTACCTGCCTATACTGGCAATTTATCATTTTATCTGGAAATATACTGGTGTTCCAGTAGAAACACGGCTCTAGTTAGTCCTGTTTCATTACAGTTGGTGGTCCTGTCTGCCCTCTGTCAGTCTGTCTACTACTCTGCATCCTTTACTACCTTTTTGGAGTGTTCGTGGACATTTATATTTGTAGATATTTCTGAGCAAGTAAACCTTGTTGCTTCTAGACTAGGGGTCTTCAATGTTTTCAGGCCAAGGACAGACCCCTTAGTTGAGAGAGAGATGGAGCAGGGACCTTTTCATAGATTCCATATAGTTTTATCGTTTGAGAGCACAATCATCATTGTTTTGGATTCATGTCAATTTGTGTTTTCAGATATTTAACCACTTGAGCCGTCATTACCTAATAAACTTGACATTTTACTCTGTACTTAGTCTGCTCTTTTTTCCCCTCGACACCAAAACTCTTTGCCGAAAACAGCCGATCTACAAGCTCACAACGCCTCAGGCGTTGTGAGATTGTAGATCTGATATTTTGGTCTACAGTTCTCAGAATATGGACACTAGGGTTCAAGTTGTTAATATAAAAAGGTTTGGAAGATTTGGAGGACCCCCTGTAGTAACTCTGAGTACCCCCAAGGGGTCCCAGACCCCCTGTTGAAGACAACTATTATTATTATTATTATTATTATTATTATTATTACCCCTGCATTAGAGCTGGTGGTCCTGGCTGCCCTCTGTCAGTCTGTCTACTAACTCTGCATCCTTTACTACCTTTTTGGAGTGTTCGTTGACATTTATATGTGTAGATATTTCTGAGCAAGCAAACCTTGTTGCTTCTAGACACTGGTTTGTGCATGGTGGTATTGCCCTTTGGTCGCCCCCTGGTCCCCTGCGTCTCTCACGGTTAACTTTATACCAGTGTCATGGAAGAAATGTGAGTTCAGGCCTGGGTGACAGTCACACAGCCATGGAGGAATGTCACAAACTCAGAGCCCCACACTGGGCCCCTGCAAAGCCCCCCTGACTGCCTCCCAAATCCAGATAAACCCCTGTCCTGACTGAGAGAAGGGACTGGGGGCAGGGCAAACTGGAACTGAGGGATAGGAACTTGAGCAGGACTGCATGGTTCATGGCCACTGGGTTGGGCTTTGGCTGTGTTATTGGACCATGGGGCCAGAGATGGGAGCGAGTTTGGGGACAGCTGGGTTTGGGTTAGTTTGGGTTAGATGCAGGGGCGTATAGAGCTGGGGTAACTGCTGCCGCCCACTGAGACTGGGTGAGACACTAGAACAGAGGCAGGACATATGTAGCCAGAACAAAAGGTTGAG
This sequence comes from Nannobrachium achirus, assembly GCF_963921795.1. NCBI lineage: Eukaryota > Metazoa > Chordata > Actinopteri > Myctophiformes > Myctophidae > Nannobrachium > Nannobrachium achirus. Next base: position 39,518,022 of record NC_137816.1, on the reverse strand, counting down.
GACAGGACAGTGGACCTCCCTGTGGCACATGATAATGGCTAATGTATACGTCGTCGCACGACTGTCGCTAGATGAAAACAACACATTTTCATGCTTTTCAGTTGAAAATCTGTATATATTAGGCCAGGGGTCTTCAACGTTTTCAGGCCAGGCAAGAACCCCTATATAGTTTCATCGTTTGACAGCACAATCGTCAGTGCATTTTGTATTCATGTCAATTTGTGTTATCAGATATATAACCACTTGAACCGTCAATACTTGATGAACTTGACCTTTCACTTTGTACTTAGGTCTGCTCGTTCTCTCCTGGACACCAAAGCTCTTTGCCGAAAATAGCCGATCTCGCGAGGCGTTCTGAGCTTGTAAGATCTGCTATTGGCTAAAGTTCTTTGAATATGGACACTAGGGTTCAAGTGGTTAATATAAAAAAGAAAACCCCCTGTTCAAGACCCTTACTCTAGAAGAAAACACCACATGTTCATGCTTTTCAGTTGAAAATCTGTATATATTAGTCGTAAGTGTGACACATGGGGAAAGGGGTTGAATCTGCCCTGTGGCCTATAGTCCCTTTATTAGGGTGAGGGGCTCCTTCTGGGGACTGAAAGGCTTGTGGTGTGTTGGGGCTCAGGCCCAGTGTGCACAGGCCTCCACATGGCTCCCTGGACTGGACTGGACTAGGCCTCCAGCCCTGCCAGAGAGAAGTGATCCTGGGAGTGAAACATGAACCTCTCCTCCATTTCTCCTCCTCTGCCTCTCCATCCGTCATAAGGAATGTGAAACTACTAGCACCGTGCCCGTAATTAATGTTCTGTTTCTGGTTTCTCCTTGTTTTTCAGGATTCTGTGGACTCTTCGGCAGTGGCAGCAGCCTTTTTTTTTTTTTTTTTTTCTCAAGCGGGAATTCAGTCCCCCCGACATCTCCCACAGCCATGGAATCGGTATGTTGGTTCTCCTTGTCTTCCTGAAAATGACTCTCCATCTGACTGTCAAACGATCCTCTCAATGTCTTTGCCATAGCTGCTGTTATGGAGACCATTTTGATAAAAAAGAAAAAAAAACACACACACGCACACGCACACACGCACACACACAGCACACATTGTGGATAGTTTTTCATAGCTAGCTGCTAAGTGTTTTTGACTGATGTAGACAGTAAGATGGAAACTGTTTGTGGATACATAGTACGACAGGCCAGCCACGCTCTTCATCCAGACATACAAGGGTGTGTGTGTGTGTGTGTGTGTGTGTGGGCACTGCTTGTACCAACAGGCAAGCTCAAAGAGCAACAGCATTGAGCTCTCTACACTGGAATGCATGTATTAAGAGCAGAGCTTAGTGCATACCTAGCCTCTGCCTTCCTGTCCTTTTGTCAAAGGCTTTCTTTCTGTGTGTGCGTGTACTTGTGTGTGTGCGTATGGTTATGGTGTGCGTATTAGTGAGACTGAAGAAAGTGGGTCACCGTCTCTGTTGTGCAGAACCAGCGGGTGACCACCAGCAGCAGCGACCACCCCACACCCACCGCCTTCTCTCACACAACACACATACTGTACATAGTTATAGGCCTCCACTTTGTCTCGATATTTTCCCTTTGCCTGTTGTCGGGCTGAGCACACTTCAAATCCTCATCTCTCTGAGGCTGGATCAGAGACACAGGGACAGAGAACTGCACCGTGACGCAGGCAGTTTTTCCATCATGTAACTGTGTTCCCAAACATCTGCATCACTGGCTCAGACCCACTCCACCATGCACAGGAAGCTAGCCTTGCTCTCTGAGTATCTCTCTCTCTCTCTCTCTCTCTCTCTCTCTCTCTCTCTCTCTCTCTCTCTCTCTCTCTCTCTCTCTCTCTCTCCCTCTCTCCTCCCTGTGTCTCTCCCTCCCCCTACACGTTGTGAGCCAGAGGCAGTGAACCAATAGGAGCTGCTGCTGCTGTTTACCACTCTGAGCCGCCTATATCTGCTTACTGTCAGTGGAAACCAAGGAAACTGATCACAAAGCTTAGTATGCCACCGGGGGTGTAATGTGTGTAGTGTTTATGCCGCCCCCCCCTTTCTCCCTCCCCCTCTCTCTCCCTCTCTCTCTCTCCTCTACTCATGTGATGTAAGTCACATGGTTTCCAGGCAAGCATCTCGGTAAATCAGAATCAGACTTTATTTTTAACCGCTCCAAATCCTCCACCTTGCCCGTGGTGAGCAGAGACAGACTGAAAGTGCCTCTATCTCGTTCCCTCTGTCTCTGTGTCTCTCGCTCTACCTTTCTCTATCTCTACCTCTCTCTGTCTCTCTCTGTCTGTGTGGCTCTCTTAGGTGCCACTCCCTCTACATCTCGCCTTGCTGCAGCTCTTGCTCCCATTCTCAGTTTCTCATGTCACCTACATCCCCCTCTATATTGCTCTCCAAAGATACATATAAAATGAATAAACTGTATAAAACATCAAACTTCGAACTAATCACAGACATACACACCAGACATAGGACGTACAACATGCATAAGTGTTGCATAAACATACGGTGCCTGTTAGCGAGATCATCTTGTTCAACAGTGAACCGATGAAATGGTACAAAACCATTTTTGTACTGCTTAATTTAGCATCTCAGGCTCTATAAGCTAGCAGCCAGAGGGAAACCAATACAATTCACTGTAAGGTTGAGAACAGTCATATAGAATAGATCTGACCACCACGCTCTCTAGCTGCTTGGTGTAATGGAGATGATAGGTTGAGTTGAGATTTACTGGTTTAGGCTGGTTTATTGGTTTAGGCTGTTCCATTTCTAAAGGCCAGATTACCAAACCATGACGCAAGAGGTTATACAGTAAAACTATCTGCATTATATAGTGTGTATATACTAGTAAGGCGCCTCAGGGCGACATGCGACCTCAAGCGCCATGTCTTGGCCATCTGGCCAGTGATGTATATCGGACCAGTTACCCATATATAGAGATGCCTGGTACCAATAGATATGCTGTGAGACACCAAACATGCTTACTCAATTATTCATTATGTGAAAATCCTATGACGACTAGGTTTCTATGACGGGAGGCAGTTGACGCACCCTAGCAATTAATTTTCAATGAGAGGCGGGTGATTATTTGGGACGCATGGATCGCCCGGCGTTTACTCGCAGAGCAATTATGTTTTTGTCTCCACCGCGGTGTGATCCCCGCTGATCCAAGCGAGAACACCCGCGTCAACCGCCTCCCGTCTGAAAGGTGCTTTAAACTGCGGAAGGTTTGATGTCAGGAGAGCAGAGGCTTACTCTGAGGGCCACAAAGCTCCAGTAGCATCTGTTGACATCAATGTTTGCCTTGTCTGTATGTCACCCTGAGTTTACCTGTCACTTCAGCTTTATGAAATGGCATACCGAAGCTGTTACGCAGGTCTCGCTCGGTAAGCCACAACCCCATTATTGCCATGACGCAACGGTCTCTGTAATCACAAATTTGTCAAACATTTACTTACAATTCGTCAATTTTTCATTCCCTAAGGACTTAACCATTAACCATGTTCAGAGAGAGAAAGCAGTGGTATTATGGGTTAGCAGCCGTTTCCTTAACTCATTGTCTGCCCCCTCACGAGTTTCCCGAGTTATTCCTGTACTCTGACGCCCCACGCCCGAGTTTCCAGAGTTTTTTTTTTATGCATTTTTGGACTTGGCATGGTTGCGATCGCGAAAATGCATGTTTAACCCCCATACCAACCCCATCTTTCGAACATGGCATCCATGTTTGTTTACATTTGAAGAAAACATAATGGCTGCTATCTCATGAATGCCTGAACGGATTTCCAAGCAGATTTTTTTGTTTGAAAGCTGTGAACGGCATGCACACATGTGGTACATGATCTTTTCGTGCTTTGGGCATGCGTTATTATTTTTATTGTTATTCAGGGTGAATTTGGCATCCTGGCACTTTGGCAGACATTTTTAATGCAGTGAATGAGTTAATCACGGTCTTAACACCTCCTCTTTGCCTCACCTTGCTTCCTTTCTTTTATCTTTCATTTTATGTCTATTAAGTTTCATAATTATCTCTAGTAGAGAAGTAGAAGCATTATTTGTCATTGTAACATATGGTACAAGCACAGAGCACAGTTGCATATTCAATGATCAACTCATTTCCAAGCACAGTACAGGTACAAGTACACACGGAGTTGTTACAACGAAATGACGATGTGCATTTAGGGTGCACGGGCCGCCGCAATTGGATGCGCCGCCACTACGAAGTCTGGCTACTGGAGGTCTGTCCTGCAGAATCTCTAGTGTATTTTGTCCTCTGAAGATTGAGTGGAGCTGTATGTATAAGATGATAAAAATCCACAGGGTGGCAAGAAGCAGAAAATCCATCTCTTTAATGAACACTAAGAGTTGTATGAACACTTAATTCATGACACCAGAAACCCAGGGGTGTGCGTGCGTGCGTGCGTGCGTGTGTGTGGGATGAGATGCAGACGAAAGACCTGTGATTGTTCTTTCCTACCTGCGTATTCCCAGCATACGTAGTTGACGTGCCCTCTCTCTGTCCTCTCTCCCTCTCTCTCATTCACGTTTCTGTGTCTCTCTCTCTACGTAATGTATATTATATATCTTTCTGTCCGAGTGTCCGTCCCTCCCCTGTCCCCCTCTGAAGCAGGGCCCTGTTTCTCAGTGGGGATTAGTGTGTGGTAGCTCTGTGAACAGGCTAGTGGGCCCTGCCAGTCATATTACATAACTCTCCCCTGCTGGCCCGGCCCGGCCTGGCTGGAGACAACTATAGGGGCTTTGTTCTCCCAACCTTCACTTCTTCCTCCCCTCTCCTCACCCCCAGCCCCCCCTCCTCCCTCAGGCAGGCCACATACTAATGGCAGATAGAAGGAGTCTGTTTGCGGAGAACAGGCACGGCTCTGTGAAGCAGAGTAAGTCGCCATTAGCAAGCAGGATGGCAGGCCGCTCACATCTTCAGCAGAGGAATGTGAAGTCTGCAAGCGGGGCTGCACGGACCTAGAGAGCGAGGGAGAGAGATAGGGCTGGCACTTTGTTGTGTTGCCGGGTCAGTCTGACCTAGGCTCTCTGTCCAGCATCGCTGCAGGATCAGAGGGGGAGGTTGGAGTTCATTTAGGGAATTACTGTGCCTGGCATTGACTTGCGTCAGGGTTCTGATACGTTGCTTGTTCCCTAATTCTTCCATGTTCTTGAGCTGGTGTGCACTGCAGTATGATTCTGGCCACAGGCAGTTTCCCACCTGGCAGCAGGCCACAGTTAGCAGGCAAGGAGTGGGAGGCCAGCATCCCATGTGACGCTGGTTCAGACCAGTTAGCCTTCTGAGCTGGAGACGCAGCAGCGTGTGGGCGTGAGATTGAAAAAGGATAAATAGTCGAGCACGGATGGTAGGAGCTTCTACACTGAAAAGATTTATACTGTTGTTGAGTCTCTCAATCAGTCTATGTCTGTGTCTCTCTCTTTCCCTCTTTCTCTTTCCCTTTCTTTCTCTTTCGCTCTCCCCCTCTCTCTCTCTCTCTCTCTCTCTCTCTCTCTCTCTCTCTCTCTCTCTCTCTCTCTGTCTCTCTCTCTCTCTCTCTCTCTCTCTCTCTGAGTATGACTTGTGTGTGATTCAAAACTCAAAAGACAGTTCTGGGGTTTTAGGGTTACTGCTGAGGGTTGGCAGTGGTTTCATTGAATGGTGAAAACCAGAATAGTGTTTGGAGGAAGACAAGCACAGTTTGTGACTTTCCTTCCATGTTTTTATTTTCTGTGGGAAGTGGTGTTCGTTTCCCAGGCTCTGCTCTCCATCGTATTCTCACCATAGGATAATGCTAATGCTATCATGCACGCACGTATTGTACCTGTGATGGGAGACAGCCAGACCTGTGTGTCCTCTAGTTGGAGTGTGCGTGTGTGTTTGCATACAGTCCTGGTTCCTGCTCCCTGTGTGTTGTGTTCAAGTCACAAGCCAAGTTCCCATCAGAGAGTGGCCGCCTCACCAAAGTCTGTGTTTAGATGTAGAAGCTAATTTTAGAGTCGCTAGGCTCTGGTCCAGCATGGCGGAGGATAAGATAACATTGAACTAGACCTCCCTCCACCACTGCCTGGTTTGTTTGTCCACCCAACACCGTCAGCCCACTCACTGCAGCCCCTATGAATTTTGAATGTGAGTACAAAATAGCTAATAGCTAATAAAATGTTAGACCCACCTGTCAACCTAGGTAGGACATCTAAAGCTGCATTGTATTGACACAATGCTGTACACCCTCCAACTGTTTATATTTTCCCCATTTTCGACTGTTTTTATTTTATTTGTGACACTTGCTTTGGCAATGTAAACGTATGATTTCTCATGCCATTGCCAATAAAGCTCCTTTGAATTGAAAATTGAATTGTATTTATATTTGAAATGATCACAAGGCATAACAATAAATGTCCTTTATGAAGGTTTCATTGAGACAAGAACAATGTTATCAAAATCCACCCCAAATCGCAACTTCTCCTAAAGGCCCTGACACTTCAAGCTGCTGTCAATTAGCGTCTATGGTCGGAAATCACCCTATTACCTGATTTGGACAGCACACACAGAGAGAAAGAGAGGCAGCGAGTGAGTCTCAATATCGCACTCAAACCCTCAAAACATTCAAAAATGCATCATGATTGTTCAGATCATGACAGACATTCTTTTATTTGTAATGGTTGATATAGCTCCTGTAGCAATCGTTTTGAGCCCGTACCATACATATACACACACAGTGACAGGAATGATCTGAGTGAAGCGTGAATTGTCACTGGGATTTTTCCCTAGTGTAGATCATGGCACAGCACACACCGAGGGGGAGAGAGAACGAATGTCATGTCTAATGTCAATGTTGCAGACAAACACTTAAAACCCTGCCCACTGCAGGGGTGGGTTAAACAACCCAGGTATGGTAGATTTATATCCTCTCACGCAGGTGCGGAAAAAGTGCCTGAAAAAAATGAACTGATTGTCAGCTGTAGTCTGTGTGGTGTGTGCAGGATAAACTTCTAACAACTTTTTAAGACCCAACGTCTCCCAATCTGATCTCCTAACCTAGCCTCTAGCCAGTTTGATGTGTCAGGGCCTTTTGACTTTCGGCTCTCCTCCCCGAACTCCTGCCAAATTTGTTTTAGCACCTTGGCATCTCCCTCACCACTTTAAACTGTGCTCACACCCTCCCATACCCTTGTTTTCCCCTGGTGGATTGCTCAGTGCAAGATGGCTTCTAACTGCATTTCAGTTCAATGGCCATTACTAACTACAAAGATCTGTATCCGTGCAACGTAAAACCAATTGAATTGCAAGAAAACATTTAAACTACCTACCTCTTCAGTCTTCATTTGACATAATAAAATTTAACAAGCCTGCCAGTAGTTGCAGAGTTTGTCTAGGTACCATACAGAGTACCACCCCCTCCCAGAGGAGGGGGTTGGTTGTTTTGAAATGGCTTGTTATAGTAACTTCCCTTGTTTATCATTGTGTTTCACACAATGCAGCTTTAAATTCTGTGTATTGCATCAGAATGTAAGTACACAGTATGCCTTGCCAGAACCACACCAGCCTTTTGCTGGAATTTGCAAAAAACTCCTCCATGACTGTGCTGTGAGAGAAAGAGAGTTCCATCTTCCTACCTATTATATACAGCAGTGGTTCTCAACCTCCTTTTCAGGCCGCGACCCCCAGAATAATGATATTTCAACTGGGGACCCCCCACCCTGACGAACACACAGAGTTGAGGCATTATATTTTGTCTAACACAGTTCTATTGTGAAAATAGCCGATCTACATGCTCACAACGCCTCGCGTTGTGAGCATGTAGATCGGCTATTTTCACAATTTCTGCCTCTAATAGTTGACAATTTGGCCAATGTTTAATTTGTCATTTCAGAGGTACTAAAAAGTCCTTAAATTGTCACTTTAGAAATGTGCAGATACCCTCTATAGACTTACACTTTATGTTGGTTTGTTTACTGTAGAGTGAGAAAACAATGTTGCACATTAAGTTAATCATCTGGGGACCCCCCAAAATAATTTGGGGGAACCACTGATATACAGTATGTAGAGAGATCGAAAAGTCCTTTGGATCATTAGAAGGAAGGAACACAAATTTGAATCGTGGGGAGAGGAGCAGGTCAAGGCACAACTTTCTGGATGGGCAGTAGAGCTAGTTTGAATCGCTAAAGCTTACCATCTGCCCAGGGCTTTGGGTTGAATTGGTGGTGTTGAGTTTCTATAGGCCTCTCCGCTGTAATCTCCAGCTCTATCAGAGGGCTCCACTGGTAGATGGGGCCCTTTTTTCTAACGAAGCCAGTCAAAGCCATGCAGCAGGCTATTAAAGGTTGAATGAGCATAGAAGTAGAGAGAGCAGCTAAGATCCCCACTCTCCAGTTTCCAGCCATAATGGCAGCGATAATGGCTCCTTTTTCTGATTTGTTTATGTCAGACTGGCATCTGATTTCAGGAAACTCAGCACTGAACGGGGAGTAGATGTGTTGTTGCCTTTTTTTCCTCTCCCTTCCAGTAATCTGAATTCCATCCATCTCAATGCACGGACACACACACACACACACACACACACACACACACACACACACACACACACACACACACACACACACACACACGAATGTTATGTGTATGCACATTGCACACACACATACACATGCATGGGAACATGCACACATGAGCATTGAGCCTGGTGGCACAGCCCTCCCTGTCTGGCCCCAGTCTCCTGTCCCTCTCGTAGCCACAGAGCACTGACCTTGGTTTCAAGTAGCTGTGCTCTGTTAGTAAGCCAACACCTCTCCTGGGATGGGCTGACCTTGTTCTCTGACACACTGTAAGTCTGCCCATCACACACACACACACACACACTCAACGGTGGTGGTGTCCACCAAGATACTTCAATACGAGAATCAGAATTTGAGGTTAGAGCGTGCAGGGCCATCCATGCATGCTGCTACATTGCTGTTGTTTGGTCATAACTAGCCCTTACCCGTTCAAAGATATGAGCTCCAAAATGATGTGCAGTGTGTGGGTTATGGGATGTGCACTGTGCATACAGTATATGAGGGATGGAAAGTAACTTTAACTGGTGCTTGCATGATAATATGTAGGAGCATCAATGTAAGAAATACCCGTTTCGTTTAATGGCTACCCCCCCCCCAGCCCGCCCACCCGCCTGCGCACACACCCGCCTGCCTGCGCACACACACACACACACACACACACACACACACACACACACACACACACACACACACACACACACACACACACAGAGAGAGCTGGTTAAACATGTTGCCTCATGCTAGATGCAGAATAGATGTGCCTCATGCTAGATGCAGAATAGATAGTAGATACACCATAAAAATGCTAATATACAGTATATGATTTGTGAAAGTGACAAACAGGCTTCACAGTTATGTTAGGTGTGTTCATATGCTAATGGTGATGCAATTTCAGATCAATTGCTCCAGCCACTGAGGAGAAACGCTGTTTCAGACAGACAGACAGACAGACAGACAGACAGACAGACAGACAGACATTCGCAAAATTATAGTATAGATGTGTTTGCTAGCAGCTAGCCACATATGCAATAACACGCTTTTGTTTCAATATGAACATGAATGTTGATTCTATACTTTTCCTATGAACAGGAAATACTACCAAGTGCCATTATTGAGCTTTGTTTCAAATGTTTTCAGGCAAATCACAAACTTTTACATCCTTATATATATGGGATAACTAGTATAGCAGCATAATTGACTCGAATGCCATTATTATTGGCAAGAAATTAGCAAATGAGTTCAGTGGCAGTGCACATGTCAAACAGATGAAACAAGTTGCATTGTAATCTACTAGAAAGTTGCATTGTAATCGTTAGAGTTCAGGCCGCTGTGCGGCCCTCACCGCCATGTTGCGGCAGCATGGTGTGTAATGGTCAAATATGGGTCAAAGAAAATTGAAAAAAAAAAATGTTTTGGAAAAAAAAAGTATCGGTGATGCGATGACGTGGTGTATACGGATGTTACTGCGATTGAGGTGAAAGAGAAAAGTGGAAAGTTGTGAGCTAACTATTAGCTATTTGGCTAACTGTTCGACTTGAGGCTATTTTATACAGAGGCAAAATATGAGGGTAATAACTAATACAACTGTATACAGAGGTTTGGAAACGTCATCTTGCAAAGGTGACATGATGAGTGTTTGAATTTTTAAGCTATATTTAGTACATATGTAGTACATCTTGGCCAAGTGGTTTGGTATTAAGTTAGCGATACATACGGGTGATGACCCGGAAGTAGATCACTTACTCTGATGTAATATAAAGATATTTGCAAAAAACATCTATATTTCAGCAAACCTCTCTTGGCTACACCAACATAGTGTAAGTAGTTCTTAGTTCACTATGTCCAAGACATGCCTGATGTTACAGTACACAACTACAATGTTTATAACAAAGGTGAAAGTCATTAACCCTATGCCCTATGGTACAACAGTGTTGTTCACCAAAATAATTGACAACCTCACAGTCACAACGTGATGTGAACTTGTAGATCTGTTTGAACGTTTCACCTATACAGACAGGAACACCAGGGTGAAAGTGGTTAAGAGAAAGTGAAACTTACTTAGGCTATTGTAGAGAGAGTGGAGCAATTTATGGAATAGCATTTTACAAAAATCAACACCGCCTCCTGCTCCCACATTACACCAGTATGGAACATTGCCAGTTGATTTGTCTTTCAGTGCAAGTGGGAAAGGGGCTTATAACATCACATGCACAGCAATGTCGCTATGTTTACTGGCACGCCTTTTCCATTCACTTTTAATCTAAAGCATTGCCATATTTCACTTTGTGCCCCCTCTCTTTCAACAAGTTGGGGTCTTGTTGGCACTGCTGCCATCTTACATTATCTATTAAAAAAAACACAATTCTCTAGACAAAGCACCACTCTGTACCAATGCTGTGTCACATGTAACTCAGTCATGCTTGTTTCCTGCTACGTCATTAGCACAACATCACTGCTGTGATGCAGTGACGTTGACATGATCCCTATTAACCAGATAACGCAGTCATTTTTTATTTTTATGGCTTGGCGCCTAAGAGGGCGAGCCGTCCATAACATTGGTTCTCAAACCTTTTAATTTTAAGGACCCCCAGTTTGTCTGTCATTAGACCATGGACCCTCATAACTCTGTACACAAATAGAACCCTCTCCATTTGGTTCCATTTGTACAGACCTCAGAGTTACTGACCTATAAGGGTCCACTTGGTTCACTATCAATCATTATGATTGGGACCCCCTGGAATCCCCCTCAAGAACCACACTTTGAAAACTTTTTGTATGTATAAGGAACCCCCTTTTTTTTTAAAGAGCGAGAATTGATTTAAGATTGGATTTGAGAAAAGAACTAAACAGGGCCTAAGTCTTCCCTTCCACTACACAGATCGGAACTAGATTTCTTTTGCACGATTCCAGTGGCCCAACAATATCCGTCCCTTAATATTTTATTATTTTACTTTACAATCTCAAGGTGACTCCACACCAAAGAAACTACAGGAGACTCCTTCAAACTGTACACTGACTGCAAAGAATTGCAAAGAACTGCAAAAAACTAAGCACTTAACTTTTTTTCAGCCGACACCGACTTGTAGTTACTGTATGGCAGTGTTGCCAGGTCTGCTCATTATAAGCGACTTTGATCCTGTTTTCCTATAATGTTGCTAGTTGTGGGTTGCTTTTGTTTGCGCTTTTTTCTGAAGTGTAGTTGCTTATTTGGCCTTGCTTTCAACATTCTTTTAGAAAATAGTTAATGTAATAGAGCTCAATAGGTGAAACTGGTCGCTTCTTTTGGGCTTATTTTCATAGACCTGGTCGCTTGTTTCAGTCACAGAATCTGGCAACCGGATGGCGGAGGCGGAGATTTTTACTCCGTGCAGTGTTTTTTCCTGCTCTCACCAAAACAACACTCAGCACTATTACTACTAGCGTTGCTTTGGAGTTGATTAGTATAGGAAATTGAGAGTTGAGATTGAGAATATGGCATTTAGTTAAAATGTGCAACGGGAAAATGTCTCTGGCTTATTTAGGCTTGCTTCTGGAAGTTCTGCACTGTAGCAGACTAGACTGGTCCATTCTAGTGGAGGATATACCACTGACCGCAAGCACCGACTGAACAGGCCCAGTTTTCCATCGACGGATTCTGCCAGCCCTATCGACGGCAAGCGCCTCTTGCCGACAAGCTCCCGATGGCTTCCTGTCGGCAACAACGCTTTTCGACTGCGATTCGTGGGAGATTCTGTGCAGTTAAGACCTGCCTTCAGATCCACCCCTCCATATTTGTTTAGGCAAGATGTCATCAATATGACGTTGGAGATTCATAGACCTGTCTTAAAATGCTGATATAGTACCATTTTCACTACCTAAGGTACCTTTTATGGCGTGGTTCCTAGGCCACACTCTTGGTAGACATCTTGTTCAGTATTCGATTTACTGTGCAGCACTATTGGCAGCTAGCCTGCGTCGGATGCGGTCTAATTACCTTTCATCGCATACCATTGTTGGTTCTGGGTTAAGGGGGTTATATTTACTCCGACAGTGTCATATGCAGCCCAGGGTTTGAATGTTGGAGTAGGTTGATTGGGATACATTGTGTAATTCATTCATACAAAGGCAGAACAGGTCGAGGCAGATGGCCGCCCAGCCTGGGTCTGTCTGACGTTTCTTCCAGTTAAGATTTAGGAGTTTTTCGTTGCCGCTGTCACGAAAATTGCTGGCTAAGGGTGGGATATCGTCGAGTCTCTGCTCTATATGTAAAGTGTCTTGAGACAACCTGTTGTGATTTATCTGGCACTATAATAAAATGGAATTGAATTGAATTGAACAGCGGCGAGGGTTCAAGCACGTTTGTTTCTCCTCTAACCAGGTGTGCCTTCCTTCGTGAGACCACAACAACATGCTCTTTATGAGGGTGTGTGCAGATGCATGTGTTGCTCCCCCTGTTCCTGACTTTGATTGTCTGCAGCTGTCCGGCTGCACACCGTGTGGATGAGTCCAGGCTTGTATGGCTGCTTAACTTTAGGTAGCTGTTGTATGTTTTTCTTCCTCTCTCCCCTTTATTCTTTCTTTCCTTTTTGGAGCTGTGTGAAGCACAGGCTCCCTATACGTGGCTGTGTGGGTCTGTGTGTGTGTGTGTGTGTGTGTCTGTCTGTCTGTATGTAGCCTGAACTTCCTAAACTTCGGCACGCCACTAGTCCCACAGTTTCGCCACCACACACTCGCGCCATATGTCAAATCGACCGGCTTACTCGGGAATCGTGGGCTATTACTTTTCTAAGAGAAAGGTTCTATAGTTTAATTGATATTAATTTATTCGTGAATTAATTTTCCCCATTGACTTATAATGGGAATTGCAAAAACTCACATTCAATTATTTGTCTCTCGCAAACCATAGGGGCTAGAGTTTCAAGACTTGGAGAGGAGGTTCATAATGATTTCAAGGATTAAATAAAAAATACTTGTGTCATTTGGCCGCATGGTGGCGCCATAACACCCCACTTTACGTTTTGGCCTGTAACTCTTGAACCGTAGGTCGGAAAATAAAAAATATTTTTTCCCTGGATTCCTTGGGTCATGACGCATCTCCCCATATAGGCCACGCCCATTTGCGCCATGATAGATTTTCCGCCATCTTGAATTTTCTCCAAAACACACTTTTTGCTCCTTTTCCTACATATTTTCTTCAAATGTCACAAAAATCGGTACACATGATCCACACACACACACACACACACACACACACACACACACACACACACACACACACACACAGCTCCACTTCACACGGGTGTGATTTTTTCCATGCATAAGCTCAGCTCCATGGGGTTATAGCCTAGCCTTCTCTTCTCAGATTGCCTTGTTAAGACGTTCTATTTCCACGTGTATGGATTGAATAAAGGACTAGACCAGTATTAGAACAGGGGGCTGCCTTGCTTTTAGTTTGTAGTCACTCCTCTTTTGGTCCGCGTTACGATCATTTCCTGTTACATATCAATAAAGAGATGTTGGAGAAGTCATACTCACACAATTGTCCCTATTTGAACAAAAGGTTCACATCTGGACCAAAGATGGGCATCTGTGATCTGTATTTGTTGGACAGGGATTCTGCACAATACCTGAATACCTTTTGTTGGCCATATGGAAACCTTTTCACTTTGATAAAAACATCATAGACCCTTGCGAATTGGACATTTGAAGTGTGTGTGTGTGTGTGTGTGTGTGTGTTTGTGTTTGCGCGCGTACACAGTACATGTCAGTTGTCCATGCTTTGTGTCGGGCTGCAGACTGGGTAAGAACTGGGCTAGGAGCCAGCCAACAGGACAGACAAGGAAGCAGATGGGCCTGCTTGGACTTAACCCTTCCCACGCCACTCCATCCTCCAGCCTCCAGCCCAACCCCCCAGCCAGCCAGCCAGCAGGCCCGTCTGGGCAGAGGGGTGGTGGGGGAGGACATAGGAAGACCTCTGGTGCTTTCCTCTCTCCCCTTGACCAGACTCCCAGTGTGTGCTGACCCTGTGGTCAGGCAGACATGTGCCTGATACCTCCATGCCCATGCTTTTACCGTCCTTTTCTATCTCCTCTCCTTTGTCGCTTCCCGCTGTGTTTTTTTTAAACGGAACCAGAGCTGTGCTCTTCACTGCAGTGCAAAGTCCCTGACTGTGATGTTGTGCTTTTTTTTCCTGGGATGTAGAGACACCACGCCCTGTGAGATCCCCTGGCTGTCTGCCAACTGTCTCCAGCCTAGGGATGGGACGATATGAGAATTTCATATCACGATTATTGTGACCAAAGAACTCGCGATTTACGATATCAACGCGATAATCAAAATATCCCCAACATCCATTATCCTGGGGCGGAACATTTGCCAAAAAATAGCCGATCTACAATGCGACACATTGTGAGCTTGTAGATCTGCTATTTTTTGGCAAAGACATTTGATAAAGTAATACTATGTATTATAAGTTCCTTTTACCAATTATAGAGGGTTTAAAATGGTACTGGATATGCAGCTCGGCAAATAAAAGGTGAATTGATCCCAGTGCATGTTGGAGGACGATTTCACGATACATTAAATCTCCACGATACGATCATCGTGAGTGTTTTTTATCACGATAAACGATAATATCGCTTATCGTCCCATCCCTACTCCAGCCTCTCTCTCTCTCTCTCTCTCTCTCTCTCTCTCTCTCTCTCTCTCTCTCTCTCTGTATCTCTATCTACCTTCCTGTCCTGGAGAGCGAAGTCTGTGTCTCACTGGTAAACAGGCCATATGCTAGTTGCGTGGCACACATTCTGTCACTATCAGTGTGCTATCACTATCGGTACAGTGACTTAATGACTTTTCCCAACGTCTGTGTGAGTTCACCAGCGGGCAGGTAGTAATGTTTGAAGAACACAGGGTATCTGAGAAATGCAGATTAGGTCCACAAACGCAGGATCCTGGGAAATTGCTGATCAATGGTTGCTGAGTTTCTGGAAGACACCAACTACACACACGCGCAGTCGCACACACACACACACACACACACACACACACACACACACACACACACACACACACACACACACACACACACACACACACACACACACGTATGTTCTCCCTGCTGACTAACAGACTGTAAATAGAAACCCCTGTGGGGGGATCAATACCAGTTCGGCCGATTGATGAGGCGAAAGCGGCGCTCGAGCTTAAGGACCTCTTGTCGTCCCAGGGCCAATAAATAAAGGATAGGGGAGGATGTAAATTCATTTTGGGACAAGAATTGGGCGGGGAACGCTAATATTACTGTGAACGGTGAGGAAAATGAAACCAACAGGTTTTGTTTCTTCCTAAACATCCATGACAAATATTCAAACACTTGCAATTACACTGTTACAGACTACAGTAGACATGATTTAGTAATAGAGTCAGTAA
Source organism: Nannobrachium achirus (assembly GCF_963921795.1). NCBI lineage: Eukaryota > Metazoa > Chordata > Actinopteri > Myctophiformes > Myctophidae > Nannobrachium > Nannobrachium achirus. The sequence goes on along the minus strand of NC_137816.1, from coordinate 39,502,069 downwards.
TCTTACCATAAAGAATACACCATTTCATCTTGGTGATGTTTGGTTAAGTCAGTGATTCTCAGAGTGGATTTAAAGTTCCTTTATGGAGTTCAAAATGTACCCTTAAAAGTCTGTGACTTTGACAGTGTACAAAGGGAACTATTGTTCCATGTGTACACTGTTAAAGTTAAGGGGAGACCTTACAATGTCAAAGTTTGAGAACCACTGGGTTAAGTAATGTTGGTTAACCTTTCTCCATTTGTGAAGATGGAGGGCTGGTGCATCATGGGTGGGCCAATGGGAGAGATACTTCTCTAAAGATGAAACCAGGATACTCATACATGCTGCTCTCTTTATTTGTCTGTTGTGGCTCCTTGGGATTATTTTGTAGGTTTTATGCTCGTTGAACACCAAGTTGCATATTTAGCTCTGTTTAGGTCTTTTCTGGTGGTGATTGAGGTGGGTTTTGGGGCTGCCCAAGTTGCAGTTGACAGTCAGACCGCGGCGTATTCACCAGGCCATCCAGAGTGTTGCCATCCAGTGTTTTCTTTAACTCATTAACTCTTTTACTTTTTTTCCAACGTTAGAAGACCCGCAAAGTCTTTTAACAAACCGCTGATGGAAACAACGGATGGATAATATTCTATGAATTTTCAAAGGCACATGAAAACATGTACCTTTACTGGCAAGAGCAGATCAGATGATTAGCCCAGCTTAGCCTACATCTGGCAGTAAAATAGTTAATTTCCTTGAAGTCATCCTCTTGATATTGAAACAATGATTGACTGTCATGTTTAGTCTGTTTTCACCAGGTTCAGTTAAGGCCCACAAGGGGACATTTACTGTATAGCTGATAATGGCATAGAAATCTTGCAAGATTTCTTTGACCCGTTGTTTAAAGATTTAACACCTTTTCCTTACGCCAGTCATCAGTGCATCTGCCTGGCAATTGCATTGGCTTGATAGTGATTTTTATTTTATTTTTTATATTAGGCCTCCACAGAGGCATTGCATAGGATCAGTGGTGGAAAAGGTACTCAGATGTTTTACTTAAGTAAAAGTATCGATATTATTTACAAGTAAAAGTCTGTAATTCAAAATATACTTGAGTAAAAGTACGAAAGGATTGGGATCAAAATGTACTTAAAGTACCAAAAGTAAAAGTACAAAATGTTTGAAAATAGCAGATCTACTTGTAGATCGGCTATTTTCAAATGGCCTAGGTATAAAATAGGGCTAAAGTGTATTACTATTAATGTATGTTTTATAATATAATCATTTATATCTGCAAAGTAACTAGTAACTAAAGTTTTCAAATAATTGTAGTGGAGTAAAAGTACAATAGTTGCCTCTGAGATGTAGTGGAGTAGACGTACTGAAAACTGGAAATACTCAAGTAAAGTTCAAATACCTCCAAACTGTACTTAAGTACAGTACTTAAGAACATGTACTTAGTTACTTTACACCACTGCATAGGATGTATGTTGTTCATATACCGTTTGCTTGCATAGTGGCGTTGCTCTGGGCGCGACACTGTGTGTATTTTCTGTCCTCCATAGTGCAGGCTATTTGTATAGGGTGAATGTATGCTGTCCTATACTCTGCGTCTATGTCATTAGCACAACATCACTGTGATGAACTGACATTCATCATTCACAGTGCTTTTTCCTGTGATGATTGTCTTATGACTACAGCACCGCTCTTACTCTGTACCTGTAACTCACCTGCTGTGCTGCCTCTGGCGCCTGAATTCCCCCATGGGATCAATAACGGACGGTCTATCCTACACAGACAGAAGTTGACCTTAAATGTTGTCATTTTGGTGTTGAGTTCAGCCTGTGTTTTAATGATTTTACCCCTTTAGTGAATTAGAACTGTACAAAGGCAGACTTCATAACCATAGTATATGGTTATTAGAGCCTAAACAATATATCAATGCTATGTGCTGTGAGGGTGTAGATTTTTGAGCAGGGCTTAAAGGTTTAAATAAAATAAAGTTCTGTCTATTTTATGTTTGTTTGTTTGCTTGCATAATTAAAGTTAAATGTTGTTTTCATACATTTCAGTTTCATATACTATGCTTAATTAAAGTTGTATCTATCAAAAAGTTATATTTATAATGTTTTTGTTTGTTTTTGAAAGATTTGTAGGATATATTATTTATTTTAAAAGTCACATTAATTTCAGGACAGCTTAGTTAGATTATATCAGGACTGTTCCAGGAGGGTGGTAATGAAAAGTTCCTTAAGACTCCTGGCTAGCTGAAAGGATCACCATGTTAAAGACGCTATCAATGGCTTGTGTGGCAAACACAAATCTGTCACCATCATGTGTGACATTTTAATCTAGTATTTTTCTACCTTGGACGGTTTAGGCAGGTTACTCTAGTTGTTATCACTCTACATAGCTCTCCATTTGGTTGGTGGAGATAGCAGAGGTCACGACTCTCAACAGCCCACATTTCATGCCACGCTCCCACCCTCCTCCTCCTCTCCTTTTGGAAAGTAAGCAGCCGTGGACCAGTGGAGTGATGTCATCTGTTGTAACAATACCTCTGGTCACGAACCCCCCTATCCATACCTCCAGCGGGGCCCCTCAACTGGCTAGCTAGAGGGAGCTCAATGCGGGGAGGGGGTAGGCAGGCATCTGCGGCCTGGCTTTTATTGTTTTGGAGACACATGGATAACCGTAGCTGAAAGGAGGGATGGAGAGCCACAGCCCCTGCCAACAGGGCTGGACGTGGGGGATATTGACATGTAAGTCGTTCGTTCATGATGCAGGGGATGGAGTGTGTGTTCAGTTCACTACACTCATCTACACTGTTAATTTAGCAACTATAGTTTGAACCTGAAGTTCCTATTTTGACCTTTTGTAAAATGTTTTCTGTAAATATTAAAAAAATACATCACTTTAGCTATTTATCGTATGATTAAAGTATATTGGGCTCAAATTGTTAACTGTTAAAAAAAAAGCTTAAAAGGTGCCCCCAAATGGACCAACAACAGTAAGGATTTTACGGTTTGGTTGGAGTCTGCACAATTATAGAAAAGGGGGCTCTTGGCTGTGGATTTCGTCAGAGATGACCCCTGCTTTGAAAGGAGAGCCAGTGTGTTAATCAGTCAGGTCACCGTGTCCTGGCTTCTCTCTCATGTCATCTCCTCCTCTGGACACTGGGCTGAGGCTGGGCAAAGAGATCTGCTCCACTCCACTCTCGTCCTCACTCCTTCATTGTTCTGCTAGCTGGTTTCCATTATTCTTCCCATCTTACAGACCAGTACTGACCTCTCTATCGACCTATGGCCAAGTCATAATGACAAAGCATTGACACCCGTACAGGCCTCTTCTCCCACCCTACCATCCTTTGCTTATTGTGCGAAGAGCAGAGTGCAAAGGTCGCGTTCAGGACACACAGCATTGCGTTGAATGATGTGCTGTTCTTTGGTGGCGTTTTTCTTCTTTTTTTTCGTGCCTTTTTTTTTTGGTGTTTTCAGAAACATTCAAATGTTTGAAACTCACTGGTAGATGACTGGAAAGTGTGTTGACCACATAATCGCAAGTTCACAACATCCCTGGTTTAAGTCTGGCTTGAGACCTGTGTTGTGTGCCTCCTTCCACCACTGCCCTCAGTTTCTACTACTGTTGTCATATTAGTATTAAACCTAATCTAGGCCAATATAAATAATTTGTTCAAGGGTGCAGTTTAGTTGAAGCCCTAGTAGCCCGGTGTCTGGATTCCTCCAGAACCTGAGCCAGAGACCATGAGATGCCCTTACAGTGTGGCTTTAGATTGTAGGCATGGAATTGTGTGCTATAGTTGCTAATTGTTCCACTGCTATGACTCCCAGAGTGTCTTGTGTTGGACAGGCTCTGCCAGTTTTGTCTCCAACAGGAATGTTAACCAAATTTAAGTTAATGAACAACACCGCTGTGTGTGTGTGTGTGTGTGTGTGTGTGTGTGTGTGTGTGTGTGTGTGTGTGTGTGTGTGTGTGTGTGTGTGTGTGTGTGTGTGTGTGTGTGTGTGTGTGTGTGTGTGTGTGTGTGTGTGTGTGTGTGTGTGTGTGTGTGTGTGTGTGTGTGTTCATCATGCATTCCTCTTATGTAGCCACCTCCATTCTGTTTGTGTGCGTAGTGTGTACACACTCATTCATCCTTGAGTGACTGTGCAACATTTAAGTGTTGAGTAGACCAGGAAGAAAGTTTTCATACCAGTGCACCTGCTTAAATTAACTTTGTTCCTCTTAAAAAAAAAAGTTAAAAAAAAAAACGGCGATCAGTAGGCGAGCTATCATCCCTCCTCCATTTGACTTCGATATCGGTCTAGGTCCTATGTACTTTGAATTGAAAATATAACTTTTTTCATAGTGTGTATTATATGTGTGACCGCAACTTCAGACAGCTGCTAGCTAGTAGTAGCTGCTTGCTAGTGCTACATTCTTTCTTCACACACGTCGGTCAGACAGTCACAGGGACAACTATGGAACGGCGGCACATGCAACAAAAGTCTAGCTTGCGGGTGTTTTTTTTTTTCTTTTTTTTATTATAGAGAGTTAAATAGTCGCAACGCTTTTTTCTACTGGAAAATAATACTTGAAAGAGCTTTGACTGCGTGCGCGTGTGTCGTAATGACAGACACACAGACAATCGCGATCACGATTCATTTTCGATTAATCTCCCAGCAGGGCGATTAATGTAAGTTAATGTGTGTGTTTGTGTGTGTCTGATTTACCACCACTGTATATTATGTATATTTTTTCTCTTATAATTGATTCGATTTGAATTTGTTCTATTAACTTTTCACACCCCTGAACCTCGCTAGAGAGACGGCAATGTTTGTGCTGTCCAAAGCATGCCGATGAATTCACCTCCCGACTTCACGTCTCGTTTCCTTTCCCAGAGCCTCCTGCCGCTTCATTATTCAACGCTTGCTCCAGTTGTGGGGTGTTATATTTAGAAGCGTTGTTGGGGAAACCAACATAGCGCATGTACCAGTTGGTAGTCAAAGAGGCACATGTGGCTGATCTAAATCTATGTGGTTCAGGGCAACACAGCAAATGATGGACTTATACCTCCTTACCGTCTCATCTCATGCTATCTTTATCCCTCTCTGTCTTTCCGTCGTGTCTTGTCCTGTCCCATCGCTGATGTGTTTAGGGATCATGGGACGATAAGGACATTTCATATCACGATTATTGTGTCAAAAGAAATCGCGATTTACAATATTATCACGATAATCAAAATGAAACCATTATCCAAAATAGCAGATCTACAAGCTCACTACAAGCTCACAACGCGTCACAATGTGATGCGTTGTGAGCCTGTAGATCGGCTATTTTTTGGCAAAGACATCTGAGAGAGTGGAAAAAAGACTGTATCAAGTACATTATAAGTACCTTTTACCAATTCTAGAGGATTTAAGTGGTACCGGATAATATGCAGCTTGGCAAATAAAGGGTGAATTGATCCCAGTGCACGACGGAGGACGATATCACGATGAATTAAATCTCCACAATACGATTATCGTGAGTGTTTTTTTATCACGATAAACGATAATATCGCGTATCGTCCCATCCAGGGCAACACGGCGAATTTTGGACATATACCTCCTTACCATCTTTATCCCTCCCTGTCTTTCCGTACTGTCTTGTCCTGTCCCTCACTGATGTGTTTTGAGTGTTTTTCTTGCCAGAGCAGTGGGAGCTGCTTTACAGGCACTCGGGGCCTAGGGTTCATTCTGCTCCACATTTACACTGTTTGTCTTGAAAAAAAATCACACCCGTGTGAAGTGGAGCTGTGTGTGTGTGTGTGTGTGTGTGTGTGTGTGTGTGTGTGTGTGTGTGTGTGTGTGTGTGTGTGTGTGTGTGTGTGTGTGTGTGTGTGTGTGTGTGTGTGTGTGTGTGTGTGTGTGTGTGTGTGTGTGTGTGGATCATGTGTACCGATTTTTGTGACATTTGAAGAAAATATGTAGGAAAAGGAGCAAAAAGTGTGTTTTGGAGAAAATTCAAGATGGCGGAAAATCTATCATGGCGCAAATGGGCGTGGCCTATATGGGGAGATGCGTCATGGCCCAATGAATCCAGGGAAAAAATATTTTTAATTTTCCGACCTACGGTTCAAGAGTTACAGGCCAAAACGTAAAGTGGGGTGTTATGGCGCCACCATGCGGCCAAATGACACAATTATTTTTTATTTAATCCTTGAAATCATTATGAACCTCCTCTCCAAGTCTTGAAACTCTAGCCCCTATGGTTTGCGAGAGACAAATAATTGAATGTGAGTTTTTGCGATTCCCATTATAAGTCAATGGGGAAAATTAATTCACTAATAAATTAATATCAATTAAACTATAGAACCTTTCTCTTAGAAAAGTAATAGCCCACGATTCCCGAGTAAGCCGGTCGATTTGACATATGGCGCGAGTGTGTGGTGGCAAAACTGTGGGACTAGTGGCGTGCCGAAGTTTAGGAAGTTCAGGCTACATACACACAGACAGACAGACACACACACACACACACACAGACCCACACAGCCACGTATAGGGAGCCTGTGTTTCACACAGCTCCAAAAATGAAAAGAAATTCTTCTCCCGTTCACCCTTGTTTTGCCTCCCTCTTCATCGTTCCCATTTCACCCTAGTTCTCTTTTTCTCTCTCCCTCCCTCCCTCTATCTTTTGCACACACACCCACCTATACCCCCCCCCCCCCCCACATACACACACACACACACACACACACACACACACACACACACACACACACACACACACGCTATTCTCGCTTGAGGAGCTGATTTATTTGCCCACCAAAAATAGCAGACCAATTATGATACATATATTTTCTTCCTTGTGTTTCTTGTTTCTGCTCCTCCGGCGACATGCATTTTGTCCACGCTCTGTTCAAATTGCAGTACGTACATATAGCCATAATCATGATGCCCAGCTTCGCTCAGCATCAGTTTCTAGCTTATTAAAATGTGTTGCTCATTGGCGTTTTCATCGCCTGTGTGTGTAGTGTACACACACACACACACACACACACACACACACACACACACACACACACACACACACACACACACACACACACACACACGCACACAGACAGACCATGTATTTCCAATGCATGCACCATTGTTAACATATAACACAAATAATACATTACACTAATAATACATCATATACTGGTATATATTTTTAATAATAATATTGCTGCTTTGTTTGTCATGTGCCAGACAAAACAAAACCATGTTTTTTCTCTGGCTTCACAGGTAAAGTAATACTAATCAACAATATGCCAAAAGGGATTGAAAGAATAGTGACCTGGGCTACCTTTTTGTGCCCTGTATCTGTATGTCCACCTCTGTCTGTTTTATGCCCATATGGAGATCCCTGATGTCATTATATATGACCATAGTCCATACCCTGTATATGGGCATGTTGCTTGGATCGATGGTTCTGGCTAACTGGATATCACTATGCCCATCTTGGTCGGATTGGCAGTTCTGGACAACTGCATAGCCGAACAACAAGGCGGCGGCCGGGAACCACACTCCCTCTGTTTTTCAGACATACTCTATATAATGGTGATGTCACCGAGAATGCTGCTTTCTGATTGGCTATGTTGACCGTAATAATTTTTGCTGCTTCCTGAATGGCTTTGTTTACGCTATGTTTGTTTTTTTGCTGCTTCCTGATTGGCTATGTTTACGCTATGTTTGTTCCGGACAGTAGAACAATAGTCTGGCTGCCCTACTGGCAACCACAATAACTAGAAAGATTGCAATTGGAAATCGCAAGTGTGGTTGCCTATTTATTGCCTGGATAGCCAGAATGTCATGTGAAATCGGTTTACAGCTCAAAAAGGAGAGGGCCAACTACAGTGTATATAGAGCCCTGCAGGACCCCAGTCATACAGGTATAGAGTTTAACCTGTTAATTGTCCCTGTGTTCATGTTCTTAAGTGAATACATTTTGTCATTAGGTGTCCCTGTGACAATAAGAATGACCGCAGGACGGTTCTGCGCATCAGTGCTGACCGTGGACATGACATGGAGTAGCCTACACCTCCAGGCCACACTCCACGTTCCATCTTGCCATCTTTCCATCTCTCTGCTTCCCTCTCTCTCCTCAGGGTGAGAGCATTATCTCTCCTGGCTGCTAGAGCTCCATTACCTTGCCAGCAGACCCCGAGTCTTAGCCCCTTCATAATACAATGTTCCATTAGATTGCATCAGCTAGATTTATAGCTGGTCTTCTTGCTCGCTCTCTGTCTCTCTCTGCTCCCCATTTTCTTTGTCTCTTTTCTCGTACTTTAATGTCCAAAGAATGGACAGTTCTGTGATGGTGGTGTCGGAATGCTGAGCGGAACAGTGGGGCCAATATGAGGCTGTTGTTTTTCATTAGATTATGTCCAGGCACTGGTTTGTGTGTTTCTGACCAGCCATAGAGCGTAGTTGTGATGATGCACTTGCCTAAATATCTCTAGTAACATTGCAGTGAGGTTGCCGTTTGCGACCGTCAGGTCGCAAGTTACTATGAAAAGCTCCACCGGCTGTCTGTCTGTCCGTCCGTCTGTCATGTCACACTTTTGCGTCACACTTTTGCCCCTACTCTTATCTCTCTTACCGTTGGCCTTGATGTCAAACTTTGCACACACACCCCTTGGATGGTAAATCACAACCTCCAGCCCTGATCTCTCACATGGCCCTCTTCTAGCGCCACCATCAGGCCGACTTTTGCAAAACACATTTTTGGGCACTGCTCCTACAGATGTTGCCCTAAAATCACACAAAGCGTGTACACAGTATCTCTAAAGTCATGTCATCAACATGGATCTATCCCACTTCCCATATTCCCTCCTGATTGGCAACGATTGCCTTCTAAAGTTTGTGTATGTGACGTGACGGTCGCTTATCTCCCGATTAGGGAGTCTTACTGGTGTTTAATTGTTTTCCTGTGCCTAACCAAAGCAGTTGTACTGATGGTGTAATATAAATGTTGACAAAGACCAAATGTACCTATAGTATAGCCACAGTGGCCAAGGCCCAATCTCTTCATAGATTGCTGTCTGTGCAAGGCCAGAAGGCAGCGTGACTCACTGCCATCAGCCCACACATGGTGTGGTGCTGGGTGCATGTGTGTGTATGAGGGGGGTTTGTGTGTGTGTGACAGTGATGTGTGCAGATAAGACATCAACGATGCGGTAACTGTCTGTGTTCCCTGCCACATCTAAATCAGCTTGTCCTGGCCACATTCCACATTAGCTGGAAACAGGCCTGTAGAATACCTTAGATAATAATAGAGACCCATTTGTAAATGGTGGTAATGGTTTATAATGCAGAGTCTAACCGGGCACAGACTGATCCAGCATGATCAATGTCAGTATTATTGGTATTATCATGATGCTGTCCATTTAATCACAATCACCTTGGAAAAAAAAGAAAAGGTCCCACAATGCTGGCACTCCTTGTACAGATCACGAGGCTGATGCAGCATGCATGCGGGTTGCGGGCCTCTTTATTTCTAGCTCCAGAATTGATCAATAAATTGATACGGACAAATTTGAATCATCCTTTTCCTTAAAGCCTGATTTCGTACTAACCATTCAGGTTGGATGATTATATTAATATTTGCTTGTAATTTTGGTTGCCAAATATGTGACGTATCACTACTTAAAACATCAGTAGTTGGTGGTCTAGGACTCTCCAAAATCAGGCACCGGACCCAGAAATGTGTCATTGGTCAAGGCTTTATAAAGCCCCTGATACACGTAGCAATTTTCAACATCAACATCAATATCAACCAGCAACGACCAGAGGTGTCCATTGGGTATGGCAGTTGCCATATCTTGGCTAAAGGGGAAAAGATTTAAATGTATTTCCTAAAATAAATTCATGCCTGTTGATAAGGTATGGCAACATGACTGGTGTCTTGCACGCATGAAGGTACAAAAAGATTAATCCAATGACGCTGCCAATGGCCAAACACAATTGACGCCTCTGGTCGTTGCTGGTTGATATTGATGAAAAGATTGCTATGTGTATCAGGGGCTTTATAGTCGTTGCTCTGAGTATCAGTCCTGGTCCGTAGAGCCTGTATATTAGTTCCCATCTCTGTCCTGGATTTGATATGCTGTGTACACACACTCCACTAGGGATGCAAATGATCAATTAAACCATTAACATTTGTCAACTTTAAGATATCAACCTCATGTATGTTCCATGATAACACAGTGGAAAGCAGTAGCAGTTGAACCATTTGTGGATAACATTATCAGCTGCTTGTTGTAGTCTTAAAACTCCCAGTGGGTGACACATTTTTAAACCTGGCCCTTAAATAAAGCTTAAAATTGTGTTGCGTACGTTAGTCAGCATGAATGTGATGGAGCCACGTAACTTAGGTCCTGGTCCTAAGATAATATGTAGCTCTGCCTTTGTTTGCACTAAGCAACATCAGGAAATCAAAACGGCAGAATGTTCAAATACTGTACTTGTCTAATTGTTTAATTTCATCAAGTAAATTCGTAATGGCAAATAATCAAAAGTTGATTAATTGCTAACATCCCCACACTCCACACATCCATTCTATTCCAATAACAAGTGCAGCAAAGTTTGTGTTGTTTTAGCTGAACGTTGTTAAGCACACATGATATTGATGTGACGCAGGGCAGGCTAAGCGGAGGAAAGGGAGAAAGAGAGCGCTTTTGTAACCAGTTGTTCGCCATTGAAATGGACATTAATTTCGGTTTTGATACACATGTATCTATAACCAGAGGATGTGACGATAGGAAAGTTTGACGGCGAACGCAGTACAGGCCTTACTGCGTTCGTCACATGCACAGGCCGCACTGCCTGTCACATGTAGTGAAGCACTCCAGTCGTCTACTTGCAGGGCTGGTCGTATGCCTGTTATCTTTCCTGTCCCTTGGGTTTGGCAACACATAAAAGTGCCGACTATGCAGCTTGTGTGGTTGTTAGTTTGTCTAGACAAAGACAGCAACATGTCACCTTGCTGTCCTTAGCATCTGTCGTGTGTGGCCTACAGAGAACGAGGGCCTCCGCTTGCTCATCTCAGGATAGTATGTCATCGGGCACATGGAACTCGCTCGATTGATTTGACATTGATTTATCCTTTGATTTGCAAAATATGAAAATACATTCATACACGACTAAATTAAATAGTTGGGAGTGGTGGCTTTCAATTCAATTCAAAAGTGTCAATTCACAACATGTTATCTCAAGACACTTTACATATAGAGCAGAGACCCCACCCCGAGCAAGCAATTTTGCGACAGTGCTAACAGAAAACTCCCCCTTAACTGGGAGAAACATCAGGCAGACCCCAGGCTCTAGGGTGGGCTGCGAGCTCCCTCGACCGTGTCGGGGGGGACAGGACGTCACGTCACACTTTTCCCCTACTCATATCTCCGCCACCGTTGCCCCTATCCTTGCCAAACTTTGCACACACACTCCTTGGCTGCTCCTACAGATTTTACCCTAAAATCACAAAAAGCGGTACACCGTATCTCTACAGTCATGTCATCAACATGCATCTGTACCATCTAGCGCCACCATCTGGCCGATTTTGAAAAACACATTTTTGGACACTGCTCCTACAGATTTTGCCCTAAAATCACGCAAAGCCGTACACAGTATCTCTACAGTCATGTCATCAACATGGATCTGTCCCATTTCCCATATTCCCTCTTGATTGGCTACCATTGCCTTCTAAAGTTTGTGCATGGGACTTTGTGTATGCGCTTATCTCCCGATTAAGGAGTCTTTCTGGTTTTATTCCAAAATCTGTTGGAGCAGTGTCCAAAAATGTGTTTTTGTAAAAATCTGCCTGATGGTGGCACTAGAAGAGGGCCATGTGAGAAATCAGGGGCGGAGGTTGTGATTTGCCATCCAAGGATTGTGTGTGCAAAGTTTGGCATCGATAGAGCCAACTGGCGGAGATACGCCCCGCCATGGCGTGGCGGGGCGTGGCGTGGCGTGGCGTGGCGTGGCGTGGCGTGGCGGACAGACAGAGGGACAGACGGACGGACAAACTGCCGGTGGGGCTTTTCATAGTAACTTGCGACCTGACAGGCGCAAAGTAGTAATAGTAAATATAATTGCTCTGTGTGGGCATCTTACAGTATGCCCATTATCCATGAAACCCAGTGGTAATAATTTCCCTCTCATGCTGGCGTATCTTTATCTCTCTGTGGTTTGAAGTCAGCAGTGGGCTGACTAATCCCAGACCTATGTGACACATGTGCAGCGCAGAGCTAAGTGCAGACTGTTACATTGAAAGCACATCTTTACCAGCACGTCTTGGCAGCAGGAGGCATCAAGAACATGTTCCTTCTCATCACCCCCCTCCCCCATGATGAATTGAAGCGATAAATCTCCCTGGTCAGATATGTTAATATCCACCGGGTTGTGCGCGCGCTACGTAGGTGTGACTTAATCGGATTTCCTCCACCTCTCATCGGGTCATTGAGTACACCTGTGGTGTAAGATGGCAGTAACAGTAAAGGCAGCTCATTGTTGAGAGCAGGGTGCAGTCAGACCAGATTGGCTCCAGTTTCAACACTGCGCCCTGTCTGCTTTTTCTGCAGAAATGTTACGATGACCTCATAGTCAGTCAACCTGTGCCCCAGTTGGCATCATCCTCTGTCATCTTCCCATGCTGCTGGGTTGTTTTTTTCCGTTCATGCAGGGGAAGAGAGGTCCTGTGTCGCCCTTTGTAACGAGCACAGCAACACCTGTCCTAGGTTGCAGAGGAGCTATAGTAGCCATACTGTCTCTCTTTGCGTTTGTGGCCTCTATTTCTAACCTCATTACTTAGCCTGTGGGTTGGGCCTAGACGTGTCTCTTTGGAAATGCAAAGCTGTGTGTGCATAAGTTTTGTGTGTGTGTGTGTGTGTGTGTGTGTGTGTGTGTGTGTGTGTGTGTGTGTACAAGTGTCGTGTGTGTCTCTGCAGTAAGTAATTGCTTCCAAGTGAGCTGCACCTCCTCCTCCTCTTGCCCCCTGTGCCTCCTTTCCTCGCCTTCCTTCGCTCTCCGTTTTCTCCTCAAAGGGTTTGCCGTCGCTATAGCAACTGCGTGGTGGTAGCCAGCCCGGTTTCACGGAGAATGGGAGGGGACGAAAGAGGGGTAATGGGAGCTGGAGAATGAGATGAGGCTGATCTGTCCCTCACCTGTCCTGCAGGGAGGAACACACACACACACACACACACACACACACACACGGTAGTAGGGCATGTCTCTCCCGAGTGTTGGCTAGGGAATTTCCCCAGCAGTATAAAGCCCACCTGTTACAGACTCACAGGCCCAATCTCAATCACTGCGATATTGTGTTGTAACCATGCGTCTATGCCTGCATGCACCCTGTGGCTGTTGGGAAGTTGGGAGCTTGAGCTGAGGTATAGGTGGGCGGTGGGAGCGGCGTGGCTTTGTAGTGAAGTGTGTGGATTACAGATCATATCTGTCAGCGAACAGAGTAAATGGCTTTTGGGGTTAGAGGCCTCTGCATTCTGGTGTAGATGATGATCACTAATGACAACCTGAGCCTAGCCCCCGCACTCAGCTCCTAATCTGCTGCCTTCACTAAGAATTTGCAAATTTGGGGTTTACATGGGGCTACTGGTGCCATTAGTACCATAACTTAAAGCTGGGGTAAATATGAGCTGTGTTTTTGTGGACATCCCCCCCCCTCCCTCCCTCCCTCCCATACACACACAAACATGCAGAGCATAAAGAGCACAGTGCTAGTTGGACTGTAAGCTCACCCACAACAGTAGCCATTTTAGCTGTGGAAAAGTATTTCCTCCAGCCACACCAGTTGGCATGTCACGCTCCGGTTGGTGCAGCCCCGGACTCTTTAAAGCAGGGGTCTTCAACGTTTTCAGGCCAAGGACCCCTTAGCTGAGAGAGAGATGAAGCAGGGACCCCCTCTACATATTGTATAAATGTATAATTCATAGATGGATTCATAGATTGTTTGACAGCACTGTCATCAGTCTATGTTGGATTCGTGTTTTTAGTTAACTTTACCTTTCACTCTGTACTTGGTCTGCTTTTTTTTACCTCTACACCAAACCTATTTGCCGAAAATAGCCGATCTACAAGCTCTCAACGGTGTTGAGAGCTTGTAGATCTGCTATTTTTGGCTAAAGTTCTCCTCAGAATAGGGATGCGAGGGGTTCAAGTTGTAAATTTAAAAGAATGGTCCTATATAACAAAGATTTGGCGGCCCCCCTGTAGTAACTCTGAGAACCCCCTAGGGGTCCCGGACCCCCTGTTAAAGACCCCTGCTCTAAAGCCACCAGTTGTGTATGATGTTTCATCGATCAAGGAGGTAGCTGTAGGAGACTCAACAGTTGTTGCTGTCGTTGAGACCCCAACCCCAGGGAGGGTTGAGCCAGGTTTGGAGAATTCTTTGCAGCTCTCTGTCACCATATCGGTATGTTTTAAAGGTTCGTGCAGAATGCACAATCTTTGCCATCTTGACGTTACATTTAGGTTACATTGTGTGACGAGAAAGGGGGAAATCGGGAGTATCGCCACGATTCGCCAGACTGTACGAGTCTGTCAAGTGAGTCTACCTGTCACATCTTGCAAGGAGTCTGTGACCTACATTAGCAGTAGCACTGCTTGGGCATTGTTTTGCTTTAAAAACACATAGCTTGTCAGGGCGCCCGCTGGCCTACTGGTCCAGGCGCATACCACTTAGGCATTGCCACATAGGCATGGATGGTCTCTCCCCCATTTCCTTTCAGTCTACTGTCCTATCAATAAAGGCATAAAAGCAACAAAAAAAACACATAGCTTGTCAATTCAGCAATGGGAATAGTAAAATTATCTCTAGCCTTTTTTCATAAAACTCTTTTTATTTATTCTGTAAAGGTAGCAATTTTTACGTGATGGTAGCTGTTGTATATAACGTTCTGGTTTTGACTTCTCGTCGCACCACCAGCCACACTGTACGAACGTGACCCTACATTTCAGACAGTGCCAGAACTCTGTCATAGCCTATGATGGTGTGGATCAGCTTGTAGATGGCTTGACCCTGTCCCACCGAATGACCCACAATGCTGCTTACGAAGATGACAGTATATTTATAGTTAGGAACGGAATGCTGATCTGGACGATATCATATAGTAATATTTTAAATCAAATACCTCCATCAGTGTTGTGACAATATCATGGGGATGTCTATTGATTCTTTCACAGAATATTTACACCATGAGAGTTTTGAAATATAGTCATCATTAGTGCCTATATAAAGTCAAGTTGGTAAAAAGCAAATAATAGAAAGATAGAGCAGACAGAATATTACATAACTTTGCTATAATGCAGCCTTTAAAACCAGGAAAATGACAACACTATACTAGTCTCATAATGTCTATTTAACACATCTGGTGCCAACCCCGAGTTTCCCGAGTTTGTATTGATACCAACGCTGTGCCAACCCCGAGTTTCCCGAGTTTGGGCCGTTTTTGAAAAAATCTTTTTTTTTTTTTTTCAAATTTTTCTTTTTTTTTCAAAAAGTTTTTTTGGACCTCCAGAAATGTATTAGGCATGATCACGATCGCGAAATTGCATGTTTAACCCCCATACCAACCCATTCTTTCAAACATGGCAGCCATGTTTGTTTACATCTGAAGAAAACATAATGGCCCATAAATCATGAATGCCTGAACGGATTTCCAAGCGGATTTTTTTGTTTGAAAGCTGTGAACAGCATCTACACACATGGTGCATCATCCAGGCATGGGTGTGCACTTTTTACACAATTGCACAATTACATGGAAGTCTATGGTAACCATGGCAACGCGAGACATTGAAGAGAAAAAATCATTGCAACATAAGTGTTAATAGATATATATTGCTCAGCTCACAGTGTGTGGTCACTATTAAGTCACAGTCATTCCATGTTCCCTGCATCAGAACCGGAGCATCGTTTCACACTGCCTCACAACATCCCTATGGTTCTTTACATCAGGGGTCTTCAACGTTTTCAGGCCAAGGACCCCTTAGTTGAGAGAGAGATGAAGCAGGGACCCCCCCCCCCCACACAACCTGTACATATATTCCATATTGTTTCATTGTTTGACAGCACAATCATCAGTGTATTTTGGATTAATGTCAATTTGTGTTCAGATATTTAACCACTTGAACCGACGCCAATACTTAATAAACCTGACCTTTCACTCTGTACTTAGTCTGCTCTTTTTCCCCTCTACACCAAAGCTCTTTCTCTCACACCGCCTCGCAGCGTGAGGCGTTGTGAGCTTGTAGATCTGCTATTTTTGGCTAAAGTTCTCAGAATATGGACGCTGGGGTTGAAGTGGTTCATATAAAATATAAAAACTTTCTATTGGAGGACCCCCTGTAGTAACTCTGAGGACCCCCTAGCCCTGTTGAAGACCCCTGATTTACATCAAGTAGGCCTGGTATCAGCAGCGACAGAAGGGATGGATGGTTGGATGAGTAGGGGGTGTGGTAAGAGAGAGAGAGAGAAAAAAGATGGGCGTCAGACCAAACATACAAAAAACAATAATATTGTAGGAGTGAGGCTTTGATGTCTCTATATGGCTGAAGATAACGCTGTGTGCTGGGTCTCTGTCTCCAGGCAGAAGTAAACCAGCAGGCCGGTCGGTCGGTCTCCTGCACTTCCCCTCTGCCGTTCAATGGCTTTCACACTCGGCAGAAACGTGAGCTTGAATAAATTGTCACACGCTTGCAGATTAGCTTCTCAGGATGTTATTTTGTGCAGGGAGGATGTTTGAAATGCCAGTCACAGACGCATGGCACGCCCCCGCCCCCCTCCCCTAGCCCCCCACTCCCTCTTTTCTCTCTGACTCTCTCTCACACACACTCTTTTATTGGCAACCTTTGAGTAGCGTTAGAAGAGAGCGCAGTGTAGTATTCCAGAGCTGCACAGGGCTTAGTTGCCCTTTTTTATTAGTATATATGTTGGAACTGGACTGTTCTGCTGTGTGTGTGTGTGCGTGTGTGTGTGTGTGTGTGTGTGTATGTATGCGTGCTTGTTTTGAAATGGTGTGGCGTAATGAGGCAACACGTGAGCCGTTCTCACAGGCAGACTTTATGGAGAGGCTGATTTACAGCGAGGCTATTCACGCCATCCTATTTTCTCCCTCTCTGCACCCTCCCCTCTGGCTTTCTCAATGACCCTCTCCCTCTTTATCTCTCCTTTCAGCCCCTCTCTTCCCTTTCTCTCCCCGGCTCTCTCTCTCTATCCCTGCTTTCCCCTTCATTCTCTTCTCTGTTTCTCTCTCTCTCTCTTTTTTTTAACGAGCGCCCATCCTCCCCTGGAGCTCGCTCGGAGAGGAGAAGCATTGGAGGGAGATTGAGCCGGGCACTAGGCATTGACAGAGTAGTGAAGACACAGCAGGAGGGCGAGCAGCTAAATATAGAGTCGCTTTGGAGTGGTTGATGATGTCACAGGCCGGGGAAGAGGAGAGAGAGAGAGAGAGAGAGAGAACTGCAGGATTGTGAAGGCTGTGCAGTCATTTTATTAGGCCCGTGGCTAGTTAATGGCTAGGCCCCCTGCAGCCCCACAGGAAGGATTTGTGATCTTTGATCTTAAAGGCAGACAGGGAAACTGACAGGGAGCAATTCCACCGAGGTTATTGTTGTATTCAAGTATAGAGCTTAGGGTTGAATTAATTTTTTTGCAATGTAGGGATGGGACGATACGCTGTATTATCGTTTATCGTGATAAAAAACACTCACGATAATCGTATCGTGGAGATTTCATTTACCGTCATGCACTGGGATCAATTCACCTTTTATTTGCCGAGCTGCATATCTGGACTGGTACCACTTAAACCCTCTATAATTGCTCAAAAGTACTTATAACATACGTACGTCACTCTCTATCAAATGTCTTTGCCAAAAAATAGCCGATCTACAATATCTCAACGCGTTCCACCCCAGGATAATGGATTTTGATTATTGCGATAATATCGTAAATCATGATTTATTTTGTCACAATAATCGTGATATGAAATTTTCATATCGTCCCATCCCTATTGCAATGTTCTGTTTAAAATTCTCACAACGGCCTTTTCACTGTGTAGGATTGTTGTGGGTCATGCTTATATATATATTTGTTGTTGTCACTGTCAGCTGCAGGACAGGTAACAGATTGTTGGTTGATAAGGAGAGCATTGACCAGTAACAGCCACACAGACACCTGCGAGATGGCTCGGCTGCAATTGTTCCACAGCAGCAGCGATATCTAATCTCCCAGAGATGGTTGCGTAGACGCGAGAGCTGACAGGTGATGGCAGTGAGAGAGGCAGGGGGCCAGCAGGTAGCGGGACGACACACACCTGGCTGCAACACACTCTCTGGGTTTAGCTTCCACCCAAGGAGGCACAGGACAGACGCGAGCGCTGCCTTTTCTTACGTTGGGCATATTCGGGATGGCACGATACGCAATATTATCGTTTATCGTGATAAAAACAAACACTCACGATAATCGTATCGTGGAGATTTAATTTATCGTGATATCGTTCTCCGACATGCACTGGGATCAATTCACATTTTATTTGCCGAGCTGCATATCCGGCTCACTTGTGAGCTTGTAGATCTGCTATTTTTTGGCATATGTTCCGCCCCAAGATAATGGATTTTGATTATCGCGATAATATCGTAAATTGCGATTTCTTTTATCACAATAATTGTGATATGAAAGGTTCATATCGTCCCATCCCTACACCCGAGGAGGCACAGGACAGACGCGAACGCTGCCCTTTTCTTACGTTTGGGCATATACAGTATGTAATAGAAGTAGCTGGGTGAGGACAGAAGAAGGTGTGTGTATATAGGTCGGGTGCATGTGTGTGATATGGGGATAGTGGGGGTGACCTATGAAAGGTGGAGGGCAGGGTCTGCTGGTAATCCAAGCCAGTCTTTTTATCAGGGCTAGCTTTCACTGGGCCAGGCCCGGCTAGGCTTTTATTGCAATGCGGCAGGCAGCCGCAGCACAAAAGCCCATGCCTTTTTCCTATTGATCACTAAGCCTGATGGATTCTTAAATACAGCTGGCTGGTTGGAGCACCCTTACATCATCTGCATTGAGTAGACCTGCTGGTCTGTTGCAAAGCTGCCCTGTAGAGAGTCACTTCAGTAAGCCTACCACTGTTGTCGCTAGAGGCTTCGCTGAATGATTTATCCGAGATAGAGATATGGGATAAAATACTTGAAATGTGACAAAAGTCCCGGAGACTTAAAAAGTGTTGCTTTTAGGCAGTGTAGGGATTTTCTAAAGTGCAGCATGCAAGCTTAAAACAATGTCTGCCATTTGAGCCGAGTGAACCCGAAACGGACTATGCACTGTGGCTTTTGTGTCTGTGAATATGCCGTTGTTATAAAACTGTAAAGCTGCTCCTTTATCACCTGACTAGGGAGTGGAGTGGAACAGAGGAGTGTCTGCCTACTTCGCTCTAACGTCTCTCTTTGCCTCTCTCTTTCACCTCCCTTCTTTGGCACATTGCCTTATTATTGCAATGTCCTTATTGCCACTAACTCTGCAGCCAGTTCTGTAAGTAATTATTTGGGTCAAACACCCAAATGCTGGTCAGCAGATCATCTGTGGTGCCTCAACGACCCTCCGGGTTACGGGATAGAAGAAGAAGAAGACCCAAATGCAGCATTTTGAACAGATCTGGTCCTGTTTAAAGACCCCAAATTGAACTTTGTGTGTGTGTGTGTGTGTGTGTGTGTGTGTGTGTGTGTGGGGGGGGGGGGGGGGGGGGGGGGGGGGATTTGATAACTGAATATTCAAAGCGTTTTTATTTTTGCCTGAGTGTCTACGTGCAGATTTCATGTGTGTATACAGGGGCGTCACAAGGGGTGGAAAAGTGGGACTGAGTTACTAGGGCCCAAGGTGGAGGGGCCTTAATTATTTTATGTTTTAACTATTGAAAAATTGCAGCTTGTAGATCTGCTATTTTTGAAAAGTTGTGAAAATGTGTGCAGATCTTTGAATATATGTATTCTTTTAAGCAAACATTTGTAACTAAAATTTTGCTTCTGTGGGGTCCCTGGAACTAAATATTGTGAGATGGGGGGTCCGTGGCCAAATACATATCATTACATATCAAGCTCACAGCGCGGCACTCGGTGCCGCGCTGTGAGTTTGTTGATCTGCTATTTTTCAATAGTTAAAGCACAAAATAATGCGTTCCCAGTCTAAATGGTTCAAACCTCCTCCCCCTATGAAGAACATTCATGGGGGGTCTGCAGTGAATCCAGAATTTGGTGCGACACCCTTGTGTATATACTCTCTGACTGTCCATCAAGTGGACTTCTGTAGTGTGGCTTGCTTGCGTACGTTGCTAGGCAACATGCTGTAGAATTCTCAGCCACAATCTTTCATGGGAAAAGAGAGGGTAGAAGCAGAATGAGAGAACAGTTAAAACACACCAGTAATGTGTTTGGGGATCGTTGTTTGTGGCACTAATAAAGAGGTACAATTACCCTTTTGTTTTGGTGGTGGCGGAAAAGATCTGACCGTGACTCAGCAGATTTTTGTGGTTGTATTATGCAGCTCATGGTCGTATCGTATCGCCTTCCTTTGGGGCCATATTCATTCATAGTTCATACGCTGATCCCACTTAAGTGTAATGAAATGTTAGAAAAGTGCATGTGGGCCAGTGGTTTGGGTACCCCCGGCCCCGGGGGTCCTCAAAGGGGTTCCAGAGGGTCCCCAGCAAAAGTGGTTAATATAGGATCAAAAGGGTGTTTTAGGTGATTTAAGTTAGCTTATCAGCTATTTGACTATTTGTTGTGAGCTTGTAGATCGGCTTTCTTTTTTTTTTTTTTTTTATCTTGGAAAAATATAAAAACAATTGAATATTTCAGTAACATTTTTAATACCAATCTTGTATGGGGTTGGGTCCCTGGCAAAAAATATTTTCAGATGGTGGTCTGTGGCTAAAGAAATGCATTCGGTTGCCGTGACACTTGAATTTGAGAATGAATTCCGTCCTTGTCTTAGAATGCACATATATGGACATATTGAGTCAGTCTTGTGTGTCTATAACTATGACATCAGACATCTATGATGTCAGTCATCTCCATATTTGGGAAAAGTTTAATTTAAAATTTTCCCATTCTATTCAATGGAGAAAATTAATTCACTAATAAAATTAAACTATATATAACGTATCTCTTAGCAAAATGAAAGCAGACGATTCCCAATGTATAGCCGGTCGATTCGACATATGGCCCAAGTGCGTGCCACCAAAACTGGGATTTGTCGATCTGAATATCCGGATATGCAGATCGGCAAATAAAAGGTGAATTGATCACAGTGCATGACGGAGGACGATATCACGATAAATGAAATCTCCGCGGTACGATTATTGTGAGTGTTTTTTACCACGATAAACGATAATATCGCTTATCGTCCCATCCACTAACAAGTACTATAGTCTGGTTGCCATGTTAGAGAGACCACACTAATTAGGGGA
This sequence comes from Nannobrachium achirus, assembly GCF_963921795.1. Taxonomy (NCBI): domain Eukaryota; kingdom Metazoa; phylum Chordata; class Actinopteri; order Myctophiformes; family Myctophidae; genus Nannobrachium; species Nannobrachium achirus. The sequence continues at coordinate 39,480,597 of NC_137816.1, read as the reverse complement.
TCCTTGACATTAAAGTTGTTGTGTTTGAGAAGGATATCGTTCATATTCTTGGGTTCAAACCAGAAACAAGGCACAGCCTGGCTTGATAATGGATCATCAGCCGTGTATAATCCCTGTGTGTTCAGACTGTTCACAGAGGTTTTAGCAAGAGTAGAGTTTGTGAATGGAAAATAAGCACTTATTAAATTATATATCTGGGTATTGTTTGCTGTGCCACAAGCCCACAAGCATTAACTACACATTTCCTTTGTATTGTAATCGCAACAACCGATCATATTTATTTGTTATTTGCAACGGGAGAAATGCGACAAACTCTACTTTCTTTCTAAACAAATCTACTGATTTTGTTTAGAAAGAAAGCGAGAAACAGAGTGGAAATGAGAGAGTGAGAACATTACTGTTGTTGTTGTTGTTGTGAGGCAGGGTGAGCAGATAGAAGAGCGGAGGCTAGCTGTTGTTTTGAAACAGAAGGGAGCGAGAGAGCGTGGGGGGGCGGGGGGGGGGGGGGGGGGGGGGGGGGGTTGGGTTGGTTAAGAGCAAATCGGCGAGAAGCAGAAAGAAGAGGCAGCCAGAGAGAAATAAGCGCGAGGAAGGCAAGAGAGAGCGAGCCAGCGATGACGGCAGTAGGGCGGTGTGTAGCCTAGCTAGCTCTCTCGCTGAAATGAAAAGCCTTTGTGTGCTTAATAAGAGTGCTGGCACAGAGCCAGCGGCTCTGGCTAGTGTGGGATTAGACTGAACAATCAGCACTGCAGGATCAAAACAAGGAGGCAGGAACGCCAGGGTCATTCTGCTTGCTAGGATACCATCTGCCCTGCCTGCCTGCATGCCTGCCTGCCTGCCTGCCTGCCGCAGTCAGGGGGAGGGGAGAAACGTAGAGGGGGAGGGGCAGGGCCACGGCTACAGAGGAGCAGAGAGGCTCCACAGGCAACGACGACGGCGTAGAGGCAGGAGCTCTCTGTCCGCTCCGCTCCGCTCTGTGCTCACACAAGCCCTAGCAAATGTATTGGCACACCAGATAGAATTCACCAATGTTAACACAGATGTTATCTGTACGTGTCTGGAATCCTGGATGCAGGCTGTTCAGCTGATGGTTGGCCCAGCACCATTTAGGACATTAGAAATTTGACATTTGTACATTAGTATAATCATATCTATACAGTAAAATAGTGTGTGTTAATTTGAGTTAGTGTTAACTCTTGAGTGTTAACTCTTCTGTGTAACAAATTCATAAGTTCACACAGTTGTTGTTTTTTTCCGTTCAGGAAAATAAATCTTATATATAAGTAGATATTTTATTTTGACAGGTAGCATGGTGACTGACTTTGCCATTTGGTACCAACACATCACCACCAGTTATAACCTATTTTGTATTGACCAGGTGTTAGCCATTCTTTATTGACTTTCTTAATTATCAGTAGAGTTTGAATCAAAATATCATGTACAAGGCTATGCACCTCCATAAAGTGCTGTCATAGGCACTTAGATAGCTGTTCCCTTTAATTGTTTGAGTCCCTCAGCCTACAGAATGCACACGTATATGCACGTACGCCGATGGGATTGGTCCATTGTACACTCAGTCAAAGGAGGGGAAAAAGCAGCCTCCCACACAAAGCCTTTCAAATGTGCTCCTGTGTATTTCTCGTTTGTTTTGTATTCCCATGCCGAAAACGATGAGAACGTGGCCTTGCACACAAGATATCACAGACTGCTCTCTCCCTTGTGCACGTGTGCTTGCTCGCTCTCAGAGTGAACGTAGCGCTATAGTCCTCCCTTGCTGTGTCCGGCATGGAAAATGGTGCATGTGGAAAGTGGCGACAGCTGTACACGTAAAGGGAGAAGGCTTGCGGGGTGGAGGGAGGGGTCACGGATAGGAAAGGGGTGGAGGTAATGCGAAAAGGAGTGCATGTACGTGGATGTGGAAACGAGTGTCTAGCCAAGAGGAAGGAGTCGTATGCCCTCGTGTGCCGGTCCCGTTGGACTCAAATACACAGTGAGCTGAATCAGCTGATCTGTGGGGGCAGGCACGTGGAACTGGAGAGAGACTTACTGCTGCGGGGAAAACTAGACGTTTTCAATCCAAGTTGGAGACGTTGCAAGTTGCAACGCAGCAGCACTGCAGCCCAAAAACGGAGTGTCCGTCTCTCACCTCTTTTCATCATTCTTTCTCTCACTCCTCCACGCTGTACAATACATTCCTCCTCTCCTCCTCCGCCTTCTGCTTTCCTTCCTCTCCTCAGCCCCAGACCCGGTGTTTTCTGCAGGCCCATGACAGAAAGACAGCCTCTGTGTGTGTGTGTGTGTGTGTGTGTGTGTGGGGTGGATGTGTCCAGCAGTGTGCCGTACTCTGTGTGCACTTGGGATTGTACTGAGAACCGGTGCTATTTTGGTACCAAAATACTTGTAAGCTCCTGGACGGTGCTGCTATCTATATTTTGCCTATGCTGTAGCGTCCAAGATTTGTTACTACCCGGCCCCTATATAACGGGATACCACCACGCGAGTTCCTGTTTACATTCCTTGCAAACATGGCAGACAAGGCAAAATGCTGTGGGCCACACACCCACTTCGGAAAATGAAGCGTTTCGGAAAATTAACATCACCGTTTTGACCTTTTACTTGACTGGTCACCCGGTATGTCTTTAAGTCCACGGGAATAATACAGCATCATTGTTACTCTAATCACTTTTTATTCATGTACAATAAACATGGGTAATGCCACAGAGGGCTATAATCAAGTTTGTGGTCAAAGACTTGGACATACCTAAACCAGTGGAGTTGGTTTAGGTATGTTTGATAGCCAAGCAAGCAAGTCAAGTTGACTTAAGCAAATTAGTGTGTGAAACAATTCAACGATTTTTTTGACCATAAACAACATTACCGTTGCTTGGTTCTGTGTGCTCAGAGGTGAATGCATAACCACACAACACATACAAGATATGCCCTATGCCCTTAAGTGAACGATTAAAACGCCTGTGCTTAGAAACAATATACCTGGTGATGCATTTAGGATGCAGATTGCTTCAGGCTAAGGCCTATTGTGGAAAAGAGATGTTCTGGTCTTGGCATAGACCAATCGCAGTGAACTACACAGCTCAGCTGACACGGCTATGCCAATCAATCACAGCTCAGCAATATAGAACACAAAGTTCACATTAGCATCTTAGGTCATCATTGTATAAATATTTGAAGTTTTTCAGAAAGCTTAGGTCAGGACTTTTTAGAATCAGCTATAGGTCTAAATGGGTTAAGATATGCTTTCAATGTTTTCAATTTTCAATCACCACATCGCACCGTTTGTTTGCTAACAAGGCTGAAAGTGTGTTGCCACATTTTGTGATTGAAACAAGCAAACTGGTCTATGAAAACAAGCCCTATTACATCAGCTTTTTATTTTAATAATCTTGAAAGCAAGATCCAAATAATCAACTACACAACAAAAGCAACGCACAACTATGAATATTTACAATCGACTTTACAGGAAGACTAGTAAAGTCGCTCATAATGAGCAGGCCTGGCAACAGACTGACAGACGGAGATCAATGCAAAAACAATGTTATTTCTGCCGACTAGAGTTTGTGCTTAGTTTGTGCCACTAAAGGTGTCTACACACCAAACAGCCTACAGGAGACTCTTTCTGACTGTACACAGACTGCAAAGAACTGCAAAAAACTAAGCACTTATTTTTTTTTTTTTTTTTTTCAGACGACGCCGACTGTAGTTACTGTATGGCAGTGGTGCCAGGTCTGCTCCTTATAAGCAACGTTGATCCTGTTTTCCTATAATGTTGCTAGATGTGGGTTGCTTTTGTTTGGGCTTGTTTCTGAAGTGTAGTTGCTTATTTGGCCTTGCTTTCAACATTATTTTATAAAATAACTAATGTAATAGAGTTCAGAGGTGAAACTGGTCGCGCTTTTGGGCTTATTTTCATAGACCTGGTCGCGTATTTCACTCACAGAATCTGGCAACCCTAACCCGGCCGGAGGCAGCTCTGTTCTCCGTGCAGAGGAGGAAAAAAAAGAAAACAACAACAAGGGCACTTGATGGACTATTACTAGCCTACTACTAGCTTTGCTTTGGATCCGATTGGAATAGGAATTGAGAGTTGAGATTGAGAATATGGTATTTAGTAAAAATATGCGACGGGAAAATGTCTCTGGCTTGTTTTGGCTTGGTTTTGGAGCAGTAGTAAACTATTCTACAACTCCCTCAATCTTACCGACGGCGAGGGGCGACTGAACAAAACTGAGCAAGTCCAGTTTTCCAGTTTTCGGTCGATAAGGTTCCCGACCCGCTGCCGAAAACCTGACGATGAGCTCCCGTTCGGCAACAGACGCTTTCCGCCGCCGAATCGTCGCCGAATCTGTGCGGTTAAAAGTGGCCTTAAATGCCACCGACTGTTAGGGATGGGTATCGTTTGGATTTTTATGAGTCTGGTTTCGGTTCTGCTTATCGGTTCCGGTTCCTAGCGGTTCCTATATCCAAAATGGTTTGGTTTTTAAACAAAAACATAATTTGTTTTAATTTAATTTTAATGTTTAATTTACAGTTTTAACTCACCCACCGCTATTTTTAAGACCCTTCTAATGGTCCACACCGCCAGGATTTTGCCTACCTTTAACGTGGGCGCGCGCGCGAATCCATTGCGCGATGGTTCACCGATTGCATTCACAATACGATCCAGGCACGGTAAGCAACAAAGCACTACAGCCTTCCATCGCTCAAAGCGAAACCGACGGAGCGCCACGCTGGTGTTGCACAACATTGAACCGGATGACATTTCGGCAGACAGGATACAGGCGTCGTTGTCCCGCCCCCCCATTTCCGTTCTGGAACATCCAGATCCGTTTTTTGTGAATAGGGCGGGTCCATAAAGCGCTATGGACGGCGAATCGGCGATCATACTTTTTTGTTTTATAGTTATTAAAGCTAATTGATAACTCGTCATATTCGTCATAAGCAGAGTGGACCGGGCCCATAACTATAGCTCGTCAAACTCGACATATGCAGTGGGTGAGTTAATGAATCATGCAAATTAAATCATATTTCAATGTCTTCAGGGATACTCTTATTCTGAAGAGATTAAGAAGTCGACCACTGCCTGGAAGTCTTATTGCATTAAGAAATCGACCACCGTCTATTCTGAAGAGATCGCCCACCGGAAGTGTTAGATTTGCCAGCTTAGATTTGAAAAAAGAACACAGCTCGACGAGCGAGCGAGAGAGAGAGAGCTGAGCTCGCAGTCGCAACATAACCCAGAGAGACACGGGGGTCCGCAACACAAGCACTGTTGCCGTACAATCTTTCAGATGAATACCACGCTGTCATAAACGTTTCGTCTCCATCTCACGTCTCTCTGTGGCTGTGCAGGGCTCGGCTGTACTGGTGGCTGGGCTGCTAATGTTGCTAGCATTGCTGCCAGTCAGTATTGTTGTTTACTGGCAACGCAACACGCTGCGTTGTGGGGGGATTGTGTGTGTGCTTGTGTGTCTGTGTGTGTTTGGAGGAATACAAGTTGTCACATAACTCACGTTAGTTAGTTTAGCCTCGGGAACCGGGGACAGGTTCTGACAGATAGTCAAATACGTCTTTGAAGATATATTATGTAATGTAATCATGAAGCCTTTTTTTTAAGAGATAGCAAGTCTTTTTTTTTTTATGGTGCGTCTAGGAACCGATAAGCAGTACCGAAATATTTTTTTGGTACCTAGGGTCCGTCATGTCCTTATCGGTTCTGTCCCAGTACCGAATTTCGGTACCCATCCCTACCCACTCCCAGTCTGCCAGGAGTTGGAAAGAGTCTCTTGTAGTCTCTTTGGTGTGGAGTCACCTTTAATGAATGGAGCCGTTCTCAATGGATGCTCCACTCGCACACGTGGAAAAAGAATCCTTTGCGCATTCTCTCTCTCTCTTTTTTTTTCTTTCTTTTTTTTTGGATATATATATTTTTGTGGCTTTTCTGCCTTTATTGATAGTTTAGAGACCAGAGACTTCATACAGGGAAAGACACCCGTCAATGATCGCCAGGAACAGGACTCGAATCCATGAACCTGCTTTAACAATACCTGTGGGGTGTTTTGTATTGTGTCGTTTTAGATTCATTTGACTAACTGTAAGGTCCATACGCCGTTCCATCCGCCGTCACTGTTTCCTTACATAGAATCACTTTTTGCTGTTATATGAAAGTTTCTTAGAGTTAGACTTTGATCGAGTACAAGTTGTTAAGTTTATGGGGCAAAAAGGAAGACTAAATCTTGTCTGCTGCACGGGCAATTATGACTTGTTATGTCGCAGTGTGCCCAGACACACACACACACACACACACACACACACACACACACACACACACACACACACACACACACACACACACACACACACACACACACACACAAACAAACAAACACTGGCTTACTATCTCTCGTCCAAAGAGATCAGACTTCTAATTCAATGTAGGCTAATTCAATATTTAATTTAATTATTTCTATGTCAATTTTTTTCTTTTTTGCACACATTCAGAAAAACATCCTGTGACCACTGCAAATTATTTGGCCTCCTCTCTCGGGTAGTGGTGATGGTCAGGTGGAGAACCACTGGTATGTACAGTATTGTGATGAAGCAGTGACCATGGCGTCATAACAAATATATCAGTATGTTTACACGGATGAGAGTAAAACAGTCCATGGACTGGTCAAATAGATAAAGGTCAATATTACATGGCTCCATCCTCTGAGCTTTTGTTATACTTCCTAGGATGATAAGGAGTTTGTGTTAGCGATGTTGTTTTTTGTGCTTGAGCGATCTCATAACAGCTCTCATACCAGCTCTGCCTCAAACCATTGCCATTCTCATGAATATCTAGAATATCTGACTGCGTGTGTACGTAAGTCAGTAAGGCCGGAGAGGCTTATCATCGGTATATCAGCCAAGAACGTGGGAGTCGATCCCTGTTTTAATGCGCTAGAACCCTGGGAAATGGATTGCTGAGGTGGAGCGCAACAACTACCTCTGACAAACTGAAACTGAAAACTGCAAATGATGAAGCTTGTGCAAAAGAAATATTTCGCCCACCTGTAAACACCCGTAAGCCCGTTATTTGACGATAAAACTGCTTCAGATTCTCTTGTATGCCTGGTGGCATGATGTGTACGCGTGTAAGAGCGATAGAGAGGGAGTGAGTCATCCATCAGTCAGAAGTTCAGTTACGCTGCAAAATTCACTGACAGCTTCTTTGTAATTGCAGTGTCTTATGCTGTATATCAGGGGTCTTCAACGGCCAAGGACCCCTTAGCTCTGAGAGTGATGAAGCAGGGACCCCCACTACATGTCATATAAAATTGTGTTGCAGATGTATTATTTCTTAAACAGTTTAGACTTGACAGCATCATCATGTGTGAAGGATTAATGTGTATTTGATATATTTAACCACTTGAACTGTCAATACCTACCAGTCTGCTCTTCTTTCCCCTCTACACCAAACCTCTGTGCCAAAAAATAGCACAACGCCTCGCGCTGCAAGGCTTTGAAAGCTTGTAGATCTGCTATTTTTTGGCTAATGTTCCTGTCCACTAAGAATAGGGATGCTAGGGTTCAAGTGATCAAACATGATCACACAAAGATTTGACGGACCCCCTGTAGTAACTCTTAGGACCTCTGCTGTATATCGTTTACTGAAGTAGTGTTATATTTGTTACTAAATGAAACTTTCGGACAAAATTAGGATACGAATGCTGGGTGATAATGTTTTTTCATATACCATTACTATCAACGAGGAACTGCCCCTACTGTGCCCTGTGAACTTAATGGAAATGTCTTGACCAGGGGTCTTCAACGTTTTCAGGCCAAGGACCCCTTTGTTGCGAGAGAGATGAAGCAGGGACCCCCACAACCTTTTCATAGATTCCATATAGTTTCATTGTTTGACAGCACGGTCATCTGTGTATTTTGGATTCATGTCAATTTGTGTTTTCAGATATTTAACCACTTGAGCCGTCATTACCTAATAAACTTGGCCTTTTACTCTGTACTTAGTCTGCTCTTTTTCCCCTCTACATCAAACCTCTTTGCCAAAAATAGCCGATCTACAAGCTCACAACGCCTCGCAGCGCAAGGCGTTGTGAGCTTGTAGATCTGCTATGTTTGGCTACAGTTCTCAGAATATGGACATTAGTGTTCAAGTTGTTAATATAAAAAGGATTGGAAGATTTGGAGGACCCCCTGTAGTAACTCTGAGAACCCCCAGGGGTCCCGGACCCCCTCCCCTGTTGAAGACCCCTGGTGTTGACAGTGTGGGGTGGGGAGGGAGTTGGCTGACATAACAGTGGCATCATCCTGGCTGAAGGAACTCAAAACATCAAACATGCATGAAACTCCTACCTAAAGATGGCTCTTCACCAAACAGACTACAAGGGACTCTCTAACTCCTCCAGACTGGCAGTCTGTGGCTTTAAATTGGCACAGACTAAGCACAAACTCTAGTCGGCAGAAAGAGCATTGTTTTTGCGCTGATTTCTATCTGCCAATGTGTTGCCAGGTCTGCCCATTATAAGCGAGTTTAGGTCTTCCTGTAAAGTTAATATTCATAGTTGCGGGTTGCTTTTGTTTATGGCTTGTTTTCCGAAGTGTAGTTGCTTATTTTGGTCTTTCTTTCAATATTATTTTAAAAAAAAGCTGATCTAATACAGTTTACAGTTTAGGCATTTAGCAGACGCTGGCGAGTGAGTCCGTTGTTCTAAGTGCGAGTTTATTCCACAACTTTGGGGCCAGGAGGGCAAACTGTCTCGGACGAGTGAATTTTTGCCCTGGGGTTTTTAGCGAGGGTTCTGTCAGCATCCCTGTGTTGGCTGATCTAAGTGAACGGGTGGGGGTGTAGGGGTTGATCAGGTTTTGGAGGTATGGAGGAGCCATACCTTTGGCTGCTTTGAAGGTCAGCATCAGTGTTTTGTATTCAGTGCGGGCCGCAACCGGGAGCCAGTGGAGGGAGCGGAGAAGGGGAGAGACATGCGAGAACTTAGGCTGGTTGATGACCAGTCGTGCCGCGGCATTTTGGATCAGTTGGAGAGGTTTAGGTGCACATGCCGGGAGACCTGTGAGGAGAGAGTTACAATAGTCAAGTTTTGATATGACAGATAATAGAGCTCAAGTGGTGAAAATGGAGGCTTCTTTTGGGCTTGTTATCATAGACCGGGCGGGGCGACTGATTTTCCCCCTTGGGATAATAAAGGTATCTATCATAGACCTGTTCTCTTGTTTCACTCACACAGGCAGCAAATGTGGCAACACTCTCATTTTCGACAAAAACAAACACATAGCACTTTAGCACTAGCTTTGCTTTGGAGTTGATTTCTTGGTATAGGAATTGAGTCGAGATTGCGAATATGGTATTTAGTTCAAATGTGCAAAGGGAAAATGTCCCTGGCTTATTTGGGCTTGGTTCTGCAGCAGTAGCAAACGTCTGCTCTACAGGAGTATCTACCTCCCTCAATTCTACCGATCTTAGCAAAAGATTGGAGCGGGTCCAGTTTTTCATCAACGGGTCCCGACGGTTTTATCGACAGCAAGCGTCTCTTGCCGACAAGCTCCGCGATGGCTCCCTGTCGGCAGCAGATGCTTTCCGGCGGCAAATCGTGGTCAAATCTCCGCGGTTAAGATTTACCTTTACACTGTTGTTGCGGATTGTCTTGTAAAATGCGCATGTTGAGGTGACATCCGTGTGTGCACTGAAACACAGAGCTAAAAACGAGTTTCGACAGAATTGCTGCTTAATGCAGAGACTGGCCGCGGGTGGTTCCTCGTTAGTGTATTCATTCAATTACAATTAAATTATTGATCAAATTCTATTTTCTCATTGATTCAGTTACTAGATAACATGCTATGTTTATGTGACATGTTTACGATTAATACGTTATCTTCCAGTATTCGTCGCTGTCCTCGGTATCCAACCTCGGGCAGTGACTCGTGGCCTGGGTCATAATCTACACAGTGCCGTCTGAACATAACGTGTGAAATCAGTGACGGCATGCTAGGAACAGTCCAGAATGTAAGCTGGACAGGAGACGGAGGCTGGGGTGGGTGTGTAGGGGCAGTAAGGCTGATGTAATGTGTAACAATATCCAAGCTGCTTTTTGAACTGTGTGTGTGTGTGTGTGTGTGTGTGTGTGTGTGTGTGTGTGTGTGTGTGTGTGCGTGCATTAGTACTGTGGCCCAGCCTGCAGCACCCTCATCAATAATTCACCAGTCCTTTTAGTGTCTCCCCACCTCCTCTTCTTCCTTACGTCCCCTCCCCCACCTGTTTTCTCTGTCCTCCCTTTCTCCTCTAATACCCCCACCCCACCCGACAGACATCCCCCCTCCCCAATCCCCCCCTCATCCAATTCCTCCCTGTACTGTGCCACCCCCACCCCCAACATATTGTCCAGAAAGCATACAAATGCAGTGTCTCCCCTAGGGATGGGACGATATGAAAATGTCATATCACGATTATTGTGACAAAAGAAATCATGATTTACGATATTATCACGATAATCAAAATCCATTATCCTGGGGTGGAACATTTGCCAAAAAATAGCCGATCTACAAGCTCACAACGCGTTGTGAGCTTGTAGATCGACTATTTTTTGGCAGACATTTGATAGAGTGAAAAAAAGACTATCAAGTTAAAAGTATGTATATTATAATTACCTTATACCAATTATGGAGGGTTTAAATGGTATCATTTAAACCCTCCATATTTGCAGCTCGGCAAATGAAAGGTGAATTGATCCCAGTGCATGACGGAGGACGATATCACAATAAATTAAATCTCCACGATACGATTATCGGGAGTGTTTTTTTTTTTATCATAAACGATAATATCGGGTACCATCCCATCACTAGTCTCCCCTCGAAGCCAGCCAATGCTGAACCAGAGTCCATCTCCCCCCCACCCCCCCTTCAGTCTTGCAGTCACAGACATATCCTATATGAATGCCAGGCCCCTCCGGCCAGTGTCTAATCACTCTAGTCTGATTCTGATTAGTGGGTAATAGGTCTACATCTCAAAATACTACCTTCTGCGTGTGCACGCACAGGGACAGATGATGACGGTGCAGTGTTTTGGTCTCGGTCGTCCGCTGTGGCTGGTGATCCTGCAGCTCATTGGCACGGCTCCCATGGCCACATTTAATGGTGATGCAGCACAAAACCTAAAGAGAGAACGAAAAAGGAGATCGCGGAGAGGAAAGAAAGGGACTGGTGGTTCAAGTATTTGGATCCCTGCTGTGACAAATGTTTAATGGAGGGTTAGAAATGAAGGTTTTTGTTTTTTGTTATCCCCTCTTCCATTATATTCATTAGTAAAAAAAAGAAAATGTTGTTTCCATTGTACTTTTAGGTTAGGGTGACCATATTTTCAGCCGCTCAAACCAGGACACGAACCACTGTTGCCTAAAACCGGGACCCTCAAAGCAATGTGCACGACACCGCGCACGCACGTCGCACGCATGTGCCCATTCTCTAACGTTTGTGCACGCGCACATACATACCGCAGGGTTGCATACAGGCAGTGAGTGATTGACAAACAGTCTCAGCGTTGAATTCAGACACGCAATGTATTTGTTCATGTTTCTGATTGTTTAGGTGAGCATGTTTTCACAAAAAGAACAGGGAAATCCTGTTTTTCCGACGTAGCGATAAGACGAAGTGTACTAACAGGAGCAAATGTACTAACGGGGTCTCCTACCGTACTGATAGGGCGACATGCAAATTTCCATTCACGCTTTTCTGCTGTGCCGATAAGGCGACATGCAAATTTCCATTCAGGCTTGGGACGGCAGTAGATGTCCATAGTAATCGTGTGCGGTGCGCAAAAATAACTGATTTGCAAGCTTACTCTCTGATAGTACAGTATAGGATTCCTTATAGCACAGCTGTTATGTTTCAGGGCAAAATGAATCCTGTGGTTAAAAAGAACAGATCTGCAAGCTAGCATCCTCCTGTTAGATCTGTTCTTGTTAAGCATGGGCCACCGCATATAAAGTTATGGCTCACACGCATATGCCTATGCTAGATTCAACATTTGGGACTTGGGAGTAGGCCTATGCATTATTTTATTGTTTTTATTAAGGTTATTTATTAATTTAGCTTTCACATTTCCAACCTGATAAGGATAGGAAATATATTTATGGACCCGTTGCTTGTAAAGAAAGAACGAGACAGAGAGAGATTATTTGATGTGGAAACGGTGACGCTTATTAGGCTTATTGGGCTATTTATTGTTAAGCTTAATAGCCTATATATATTTTATTTGTGTGTGAGAGAGAGAGAGAGAGTCGTCCATCTCTAATTGCTGCCTGAAGGCTGTTAGTACACTTGTATTTTGCCTTATCGCTACGTCGCCTTAACGCTACGTCGCCAAAACGGGACGTGCCCGAAAAGAACATGTTAAATGTCTATGACACCACTGAAAACCGCTACCATTATTTTAATTCTGCTGAAAAAAATTTTTTTTAGTGAATGTTGAAAACCGGGACATATTAGTGTTTTAGAGATATTTGTTGGGACACTGGGACACGCAGCTTTAGTAGTAGTAGTAGTAGTATTAGTAGTAGTACATCAAGACTATGCCAGTGTATGACAATAAGTGAGTGATAAACCAGCAGGAGTTTATTGTTTGTATGTAATATATATATATATGGTTACAAGTTCACATTTACATTCCTTGCACCTATGTTCATCTACGTTTAATTTGGAGCGAATCAGCTTTCTGCTCTTGTAATTAAGAATGCCACGTAGTGATGTCACCTGCAATGCCAACTTAAAAGCAAAGCTCACATTTGTACACTTTTGGGCTGTTAAAACTTGCGTGATAAATGCACCTTTACATTTGATTGTAAAGGCTAATGCTATTAGCTTGTTAAGCTGCCTATTCACAAGATCATCCCTGTTTCTATGCTGATTAGTTTCTGAGTTGAAGTCTCTTTAAGTACCTTATGTGTCAAGCTAGGTAAACTTTGTACACAGTAGTTCACACCAAGTAGTTCCAAATTGGAAAACGTATTTCATCTGCTGATGAAATTATGCCAAGGGTTGAATACTTTGTGTGACTCTACTTCATTCAGAACAACTCCATACAGTCGCTTCCTTGCTCTCCGTTGTTTTCCTTCCTTGACCCCCCTTTTCGTCTTGTGTTCCTCCCCCATTCTCTTTCCAAACAGGCTGACCCAGCTCAGGCCTCATGCGGTGTGAAAACGGCTCCATTGTATTGGAAAATCTGTGGGAGGGACAGAGAAGGAACGGGGGAGGGAGGTGGGTGATTAGGAAACCAGATCCACGGCTGGGCTTCAAAGGCAACCGGATCCCTCTGCAGTGCCTATTGATTAACCTCGAATGTTGCTAACCTCCTCAGTATTAGAGCCAATTCTAGACGGGATATCAGGGAAGTTTGCTTCCCTGCCTGTAGATAATGTCTACATTAGAAGGCCCCTCTTTAGAGATTCCTGGAAGGCACTGCACTTTCTATAGCTAAATGCAGCTTAGCGTGCATGTAGAGCAGTGTTTCTCAACCTTTTTTCTACATGGGCACACTTTTCATGTCCCAAGAATCCATGGGCACACCAACATAATACGGGGGTGTAAATATCGTCACTGTCGGGGAGAAACCAAGTTTCAAATTTGTATGTTTCTTTGCAAAGTAAAGCCCTGCTTCATAATACAAGGCTGTCTCACAACAGTAGTGAAAACAGCGGTGCGAGGCATTGTAGATCGGCTGTTTTCACTAGTTTAAATCATTTTTAAAATGATAAATACAATACTGGCTTTCAAGCAGTTTCAACGGGCACACTTGACCCTTCTCAGGGGCACACCAAAGGTCCCCAGGCACAGTGGGGACCTGTAGAGGATCCACACTGCTTTAATGTTGGTAGCTGCTCTGTGCCCTGGTCAAACTTTTGTCTGAGGTTTTAACGGGAGCAGACGAGGCTCCTGCTCACCAGGTGCTCCCTCAGACCGTGAAGCAGTCTCCGTCTCCCAACATGACCTTCTGTGTATCATGAAAAAGGAGAGATCAAGGCAGCAGGCCCAACTGCAGCGACTGTTTCTTCCAACGCCCCCTCTACTTTCCTGCCACATCTCATCGTCTCTGCTCCCTTTTTTGAGCGGTGGTAGACCGCTCCATAGCATGGCCGTGTGTGTATGTGGGTCTGTAGCCCGTGTATCCGTGTATGTATGTGTGTGGGTGGGTCTGTAGCCTGAGGTATATGTAGGCTGAGTACCACTGAGTGACCAGAGAGGGTGCTGTTGAGTCTAGCCTGAGCATCAACTGCAATACACATGCGTGTGTGCGTGCGCCCGCGCATGTGCACACACACACACACACACACACACACACACACACACACACACACACACACACACACACACACACACACCCTCTCACTCACACCTCACACACACAGTAGTGCTGTTGCGCAGCCTCCACGACCACCGCTCAGTTCACACGGGTGTGATTTTTTAAAAGGACCAATGAGTCAGGCCGTCCTGATGTTATTTTGCTCCCCTGTGCATTAACTGTCCCCCCATAGGGAAGGTGCGCGTAGAGCAGAGGCAAGTAAACACTTTGATATGTGAAAGCTCTCTCGCGCTCACTCGTTCTTTCACCCTGGCCTCGCGCTGTCTCTGTCTTCCCCACACCGCCTATGTAGGTCACCATGACTCACTCCTTTACGCTTCAAAAGCCCACGGATCCATGCTCTCTCGCTATCTTGCACCCGCTCACGTTTAGCATTTTCTAAGGGGAGGTGGGTGCTTGGCAGTGAGTGCATGTTGACAACCATTTTGTGTATGGATTTGGTGTTTCTCTGCTTGTTTGTTTTTGATGTGGAATTCTTCTTCTTAATCGGTGCTCAAACCTTTTTGTTTGTGTTCAGCGGTCGTCTGAGGAGGCACTTGGGACGGTTCAGATGCCAACATGCTAATATTTGTAAACTGTGCGATGTTTTTGCACGAATGGTATTGTCACTGATTGGAATGGTTTTGCTCTAAGTTGAGGGTTTTCTTTTTAGTTGTCATGGGTTGTGCTACCTTGTTTGTATCCATCGGTCATTTGACTAGCCTGATGAGCTAGATAAATAAATAAGCGAAACCTGTTTGTCTTTTAAGAGACAAGCGATTTCATATGTTGTTCTTCTTCCTTATTCATTGTCACTGAGAAACACAAATTACGTTCACTGTAGCACAACATCCACCAAATCCCTCCTGCCCGTGCACTCCTCTCAACACAGCGTTCACTCTGACCTAGATGTTGAGTCCATCAGCAGTAGCAAGTAGCAACAGCAGCAAGCAGATTTAGTATTGCATCAGAAATAAAATCCTTAATAAAGGTTCCAAAAAATTAGTTTTAAGATTTGCCTTTGATGTAAAGCTTTATAGGTTGAAAAATGTTTTAGATGGCTGGGTGGTTTGTTTTTATCTTTGCGTGACTGTGTTAACAGCTCAGTAGGCTCAATTCCAGGCCACTGCACACTGAATATCTGGTAATTTTGACTTACTTCAATCCACCAGCTTTCTAACGTCCGTCTTGCTACCTGTTGGTTAGCTCTTCTGTGTGTGTGACTGTGTGTATGTGTGTTGGCCTAGCTGCGGTGTGGAGAGGTCCATTTTCCTGTGCTCTCTCCACATGGCAGAGGATCTACATATGAATGCTGCCTTCTGCTACTCTGGTCTCAGACAGTGGAGGGGGGAAAACCCTATTAAACAGTGGGCCTCATCATATATGTGTGTGTGCGTGGGTACATCCGTATGCACTGTGCAGTGTGCATATGTGAATGCAATTGCGTGTCATAGACAAAGACAATACACATGGACGTTAGGTGGCTTGTTTGGATGTTTTCTCTGGTTTTGTACTGTGTTGATGTGTGTGTGTGTGTGTGTGTGTGTGTGTTTTGCTTTCTATCTTTAGTGTAGTAAAACCAGGGAAGAAAATAGATGTTGTGGTCAGTTAGGACTATCATTATGAAAAGATTCAGGTTGGGATTAGACATTTAGCGGGAGAGTGATTTTATTTTTAAAGGTAGGTTGTGGTTAAACTAAGCTTAGGTTGCCATTAGCTTAAGCAAAATGTCATTTTGATGAATGAAAGATATTTTGACGTCCCGATGCTAGTAAAACCTGTGTGTGCAAAGCGGGATGGTGTTGGAGTGAACGTGCCAGAGGCTGCAGCCTGTCTGAGATGTTTAATGGCATAGCGAGGCTTTGAGGAACTGCTAGCTGTCCTGACCTAGATCCAAACGGGCCTTAGCGTGCCACATGTGAGTCCTTTTGTCCTCCTCTCTCCGGGGCTGCTTTCAGAGCAGCCAGGGCTCTCCTCCTCTGGATGGGGAGGAAGGAACGCGCACAGGGGCTATTTTGATGAGTCACTCAACCGCGCAAAAAACAGGAGGAGGGGGTTGCAGGAGAGAACACAATGCCTAGCGACGCCCACCCTCTTCAATTGTCCTCCGATGAAAACACTCCACCATTACATCACACACACACACACACACACACACACACACACACACACACACACACACACACACACACACACACACACACACACACACACACACACAATCCGGAGTGGTAGTTGTCTCCACCAAGGCATGGGGGAGAGTATGTTTTCCCCTCCGTCCATCCATGCGTCCGTGCGTTCGTGTGTGTGTGTGTGTCCGTGCGTCCTCGCAGTTTGTTACCACCTAATCTCAGTTGCTGTTGGCCCGGTCGCTGCCAAAATGAGCACACACACTCCCTGAATGCCAATTCAGAACCTCTGACCCTCTATTTTCAAATGAGCCTGTTCTAGCGCCACCATGAGGCCGATGTTCGCAAAACACATTTCTGTACACTACTCTTACAGATTTTGTCCAAAAATCCTACAAATCGGTAGGCAGTATCTCGACAGTCATGTGATCGACATGGATCTGTCCGATTTTGCATATTCCATCCTGATTGGCTAAGATTGGCTTCCAAAGTTTGTAGGATTGAGCCGTTTTGAACAAAATGCCTCAAATCACAAACGCAAAGTGCAATTATCATGAAATCGCACACACACATTCCCACTAGGCCGAGGAAGAAATGTCTCTTATTTTTTTTTAAATCAGCCTCATGGAGGCCGATTTGTGGTTTTAACTATAAGTCCACCGATCAGTGTCAAACTTTGTACACACACTCCCTAGAGGCCAAGGAAAAACCTTTTCACTGCATTTTTCACATCAGCCTTTTATAGCGCCACCAAACACATTTTTGGATATTACTCCTTCAGATTTTCTCCAAAAATAATCAGTACACAGTATCTCTATAGTCATGTGATCAAGTCTGATCCGTCTGATATTTCATATTCCATCCTGATTGGCTAATATTAGCTTCCAAAGTTTGCAGGATTGCTCCGTTTTTGAACAAAATGCCTCAAATCATCAACGCAGCTTGCGATTACCGTGAAATTTGCCACACATATTCCCACTATGTCAAGGAACAAATGCTACCCTTTTCACATTGGCCTGTTATAGCGCCACCAGCAGGTAGACTTTAGCAAAACACATTTTTGGAACACAATGCCTCAAATCATGCATGCAGTGTCCGATTGCCATGAAAGGTCTAAGGTGAAGAACATATGCCACCCTTTTTACATTGGCCTATTATACAGTAGCACCACCAGGACGCCTGGCCTGGTGGAGACCTATGCTCGGAAGAGCACTGCTTCTAGTTTAAATTGTTTTCTTTTAACTATGAGTAAAGGGACCTGTACTGTCTCGCAGCTTTCACTACAGAGTAGTAGGAGTTGGTTGGGCTTGTACGGCCAGAGACGGCTTGTATATGACCCAAAACCTGTCTGGCCTCGTGGTATGAGACTGTAATACATTTCCCCTCGACTGACTCAGACACCAGAAGCCAGAAAATTGGTGGAAGTTAAGGCTTGGGGGTAGAAAACCCAACCCGTAAAAACCTCGATGCTACACAGAAACTCCAATGTGGCCCTATGCTCCACCTAGGAGCCTAGAGAAATAATATGTTGAGTAAGTCAAAGGGACCTGCTGTACCTAAATGTAATTTCTGTTTAATTCAATTCAATAGAGTTAACCTCTTAAACCCTATATACTTGGTTGACCCAGGTCCCCCAGTTCTCCAAATATCTTCACCGAAAATAGCAGATCTACAAATTCTGCTTCTAGGTCGGTGAAATTTAGCTGAATATTCATTCCGGATTATAGACGCTAGGGTTCATGTGGCTAGATTAATACCCCAGATTTCACTGCATAAACACACACACACACACACACACACACACACACACACACACACACACACACACACACACACACACACACACACACACACACACACACACACACCATCAGGGAAGCGTATGTGTGTCTCTACGTGTAAAGGTGACTCCACACCAAAGAGACTACAAGAAACTCTTTCCAACTCCTTGCATTTAGTGGCACAAACTAAGCACAAACTCTAGTCGACAGAAATAACATTGTTTTTGCATTGATCTTCGTCTGCCAGTCTGTTGCCAGGTCTGCTCATAGCCTCATTATAAGCGACTTTAGGTCGTCCTGTAAAGTCGCTTGTAAATACTAAATATTCATATTTGCGGGTTGCTTTTGTTGATGTTTATTTTCCTTTGTGTAGTTGATTGCGACCGTAGGTCGCATTTACTACCAAAACCTCCACAGGCTGTCTGTCCGTCAGTCAGTCCGTCACACTTTTGCCCTGCTCATATCTCCACAACCGTTGCCCCCATCCATGCCAAATTTTGCACACACACTCCTTACCTGCCAAACTACAACCTCCAAGGACCCCCGGAGCCCCAGGGACCCCCAGGTCCCTGGGGGACCCCCGGATGTTAAAAATGACCAAATGTGCTCACACGTCACACGTCACACTTTTTCCCTGCTTATATCTCCGCACCCGTTGACCCGATCCATGCCAGATTTTACACACACACACTCCTTGCCTGCCAAACTACAACCTCCAAGGACCCCCGGAGCCCCAGGGGACCCCCAGATGTAAAAAATTACCAAATGTGAAAAAATGACCAAATGACCACCCCAACGGGGCTGCTCACGGGGAATTCCCGGGGACCACCAACTCCTGGTGCTCCAGAACGGATGCAAAAGTGGTGGCGCCCCCAGTGGAGGACCCCCTGCCACTGCAGCGCACATAAAATGCCGTAACTCGGGCTAGGAGCGTCCGGGAGAGCCGGGGCCGGTACCTATTCGTCCGCCAAGGCAACGCGGAGACCCCACCCCTCATTTCTCACATGGCCCTATTGTAGCGCCACCTTCAGGCCGATTTTTAAAACACATTTTTGGACACTGCTCTAACAGTTTTTGCCCTAAAATCGCGAATATCACTACACAGCATGTCTACACTCATGTCATCAACATGGATCAGGAACATTTTGGAAAAACAAATTTTTGCCCTATTTGTGGAGATAAGCCACCTACGGTCGCTTATCTCCCGATTAGGGAGTCTTACTGGTTATTTGGGTCTTGCTTTCAAGATTATTAAAATAAAAAGCTGAGGTAATATGGCTAAAGTGGTAAAAAAAAGTTGCTTCTTATGTTTTTATAAACCAGTTTGCTTGTTTCATTCACAAAATGTGTCTTATGTGGCAACACTTTCAGCCTCGTTAGCTTCTCTCTCCATAGCACTATTACTAGCGTTGCTTTGGAGTTGATTAGTATAGGAAATTAAGAGTTGTGATTTTGACTATGCTATTTAGTTCAAATGTGAGGCGGGAAAATGTCTCTGGCTTATTTAGGCTCTGTTTTGCAGCAGTAGCAAACAAAGGTCCACTCTACAACCAACAATCTGGACGAAACTGGGCGCTTCTTTTGGGCTTGTTTTCATAGATGTGGTCACTTGTTTCACTCACAGAATCTGGCAACCGGAGGCAGAGATTGTTCCTCTGCTCTCCTTGCGGTGAGGAAAAAACAACAACACAGCACTGTTAATAGTTTTGCTTTGGAGTCGATTGGTATAGGAATTGAGAGTTGAGATTGAGAATATGGTATTTAGTTAAAATGTGTTTCTGAGACTCTGGCTTGTTTAGGCTTGCATGGTTCTGCAGCAGTAGCCCCCTCTTCACTTCAGACGGGCCAGGGGCGACTCAACAAAACTGGGAAAGTCCAGTCTTCCAGTTTTCCGTCGATACTGGTTCGACAGCGGTCCCAACCCACTGCCGAAAACCTGCCGATAAGCTCCCGATGGCTACCTGTCGGCCCCCGATGCCTTTCGACGGCAAATCGTGGGAGATTCTGTGCGGTTAAGGCCTGCCTTAAGAGCGCGGGGCGGGGACTGGGTCCGCGGCGGTAAAATGGGAGCTTTGTGGAGGAAACCTGAGTAGGCCGGGGCTTTGGGGCTGTGCATTCTCATGCCTGTATCATCTTTCCCCACTCCCCAGTCTCAATGCACCCCTTGTCCTCTGAGCAGCCCCACCATGACGGAGCCCCTGCCCCCACGCTTCCACTAAGACCAGGCCCCTGACCAAGTGACCAGCTCTCTCCCTCGGCCTCGATCACTCCCAAAACTCAGTCCTCTTCTGTTAACACAGATGGGGCGGTCCGGTCCAGGGTTTCATCCCATCTCCTGATATTAGTATCTCCCTCCTGTCACCGTCCTCATCATCATCACCCCATTTCTCCATCGATACCAAGCCCACTGCATATCACGCAGTGGCCATTATCTGATACAGGCCTATCAGCTGTCTCTATTCCCCCTGCTGCACATATGTACTTTCCACCATTGTGTGTGTGTGTGTGTGTGTGTGTGTGTGTGTGTGTGTGTGTGTGTGTGTGTGTGTGTGTGTGTGTGTGTGTGTGTGTGTGTGTGTGAGAGTGTGAGAGAGTCTGTGCGTGTGTTTGATTGAGCAGCGTGTGTAATTCCAGCAGCCGTCCGCTTCCCTGGCAGGTAATTTAGAAATGTGTGCCAGGGAGGTGGACGGAACGACACACCGCCATAACACACGTTTGACTTTTGTTTTTGTTCCCCCCCCCTTTCTCCTCCTCCCTCTCCGTCTCTCCTTCTCCTCCCCCGAAGGAGAGTTTTCCATGCGAGAGCAGGCGTTTGCACTGGGCCATCAACAGGAAATTCCAGACTTTAGAGTGTGGGGGTGGGGGATGAACGGCTGAGAGCAG
This sequence comes from Nannobrachium achirus, assembly GCF_963921795.1. NCBI lineage: Eukaryota > Metazoa > Chordata > Actinopteri > Myctophiformes > Myctophidae > Nannobrachium > Nannobrachium achirus. Next base: position 39,459,442 of record NC_137816.1, on the reverse strand, counting down.
AGATAGAGAGAGAGAGAGAGGGAGAGAGAGAGGGTGATCATGAGTTAGTTTGGCATCTTGAGCAGAATACCCAGAGGTCTGTGCCTCTGTCTCCTCACTCAGTTTGGGCTGCATGAGACTTCCTGCCGGGACAGTCATGTGGACTCAGGGGTGTTAAGGGGGGGGGGAGTGGGACTGAGTTACTAGGGCCCAAGGTGGAGTGCCCTTCATTACTTTATATTTTAGCTATTGAAAAATAGCCAGATTTACAAGCTCGCAGCGCAGCACTCGGTGCCGCGCTGCGAGCTTGTAGATCTGCTATTTTTTAAAAGTCATGAAAATGTGTGTGCACATCTTTGAATATATGTATTTCTTTAAGCAAACTTTTGTAACTAAAATTTTGCATCTGGGGGGTCCCTGGAACTAAATATTTTGAGATGGGGATCCGTGGCTAAATACATATAATTTTTAGGGTCCTTCACATGAAAAAGTTTTTTTTTTAAATAGCAGATCTACAAGCTCGCGCCGTGAGCTTGTATATCTGCTATTTTTCAATAGTTAAAGCACAAAATAACGCAGTGAATCCTCGTACCCAGGGCTCAGCATTTGGTGCGACACCCCTGTGTGGACAGCAACATGGCCAGAGGAGTTTGGCAACAGGATCTGCCCGCTGCTATTCACACCCCTCCATCTGTCTGCTCCCTCCTAAAATCTACTGTCCAGCTTAATCTCTTTACTTCTCCTCAGTGTTCGACAATGAGCATCCCTTTATTTTGTATACACGCAGGGTTCTACTCACCGTTTTAGTGCTTGTTGTTTGTCCACTGTTTGAAGCCTGCTCGGTGTGTGTATAGCAGCAGTATAACGTCGCTGGTATCTCCAAAATGTCAAGAAGCCAGAAGCTTGTAGATCGGCTGTGTTTGCTATTTCTGAATTGTTTTAAAAGTGGTTAAGTGTGTCTGCCTGTCTGGGTCTTACTAATGACAAATATTATCAAGGGCTTGTCTAAATAACTATATTGGACCCATTGGACCCATTTTTTATTCCCTGAAACAGGGGTCTTCAACAGGGGGTCCGGGACCCCTAGGGGGTCCTCGGAGTTACTACAGGGGGTCCACCAAATTCTTGTGTGGTAGGATCATTATTTTAAATTAACAACTTGAACCCTCACATCCCTATTCCGAGGAGAACTTTAGGTGCTTGTAGATCGGCTATTTTCGGCAAATAGGTTTGGTGTAGAGGTAAAAAAGAGCAAACCAAGTACATAATGAAAGTTATCATCAAAATATCGACTATTTAAGTGGTTAAATGTCTGAAAATACACATTAACAACAATCCAACATAGACTGATGACATTGCTGTCAAACAAGTCTATTTATCTATCTACGAAATCGATGATAATCTGAATCACACATTTATACAATATGTAGAGGGGGTCCCTGCTTCATCTCTCTCTCAGGTAAGGGGTCCTTGGCTTGAAAACGTTGAAGACCCCTGCCCTGAAAAGTAATAGTCTTGCACATACAAGGTTCCCACCCAACAGCAACGATATGTGATCCCAAGTCACAATACATAATGCTGGTCACAGGATCCTGGAAACAGTCCTTTTGTTTTTTTAGATGTTTTTTACAGCATCCACATTCTGGAGGGATCGAGTGTTTGTTCTTTTCAAATAACAAGTGTTCTAGCCAGCTAGTTCTCGGACGCGCCGAGTTAGTCACTGCGGGGCAGCAAGGGCGGCATGGTCCTCATGTTTTATTGATCGTTGTAATATTATATTTAAACATACATTCTTGACACAAGAAGCTCTGACATAACGGAGCCTGGCGCCAAGCTTCACAGTCAACACCGGCTTCTGACATCACCAGTGAGCGACCGATGGAACCCTAGACCTCAGTGACATCAAAACCACGCAGCGGAAAGCAGCCCTGTAAAGCAGTGACTCCATGAGGGAAACGACCCTAGCAGTAAAAAGAACGTGGCTATTTTCTACGTGATTTACCCCTCCTTTCTTAACTGATTGAAATGCAGGTTTTTGTGTCTTCTCTCATTGTGTCTCATATGACAAGGGCTTGTGTTGCGCTGCGGTAGGGCTGCTCTGGGTTTACGGCTAAAACCTTTAATTGGCTAAATTGCATACATATGATGATAGCTGTTGTCCGGAGGTGTCTGCGTGTTTGTTTGTGTGTGTGCATGACGGCTTAGATGCAAAGGAGCGATACCTTGTGAACAACGGAAGAGCAATCCCCTCAGGCTGGCGCCTCCTTCTTTCAATTACTCCTGCTCCCATCCTGGGCCAAGATGGAATGCTAATGTGTGTACATGTGCTCACACACAACACTTGCACAGGCACACGTTGCCACATTACCAGATAGCTAAATAGGCTTAACTAAAGAATGTACAAAATGTCACTGTTTGATAGAGCCTGTTGTAGGGATGGGACGATGCGCGATATTATCGTATATCGTGATATAAAACACTTACGATAATCGTATCGTGGATATTACATTTATCGTGATATCGTCCTCCATCATGCACTGGGATCAATTCAGCTTTTATTTGCCGATCTGCATATCCGGTACCACTTAAACCCTCTATAATTGGTAAAAGGTACTTATAATATACATACTTGATACAGTCTTTTTTTCACTCTATCAGATGTCTTTGCCAAAAAATAGCCGATCTACAGCTCACATCGCGTCACGTTGTGAGCTTGTAGATCTGCTATTTTTTGGCAAATGTTCTGCCCCAGGATAATGGATTTTGATTATCATGATAATATCGTAAATCGCGATTTCTTTTGTCACAATAATCGTGATATAAAATGTTCATATTGTCCCATCCCTAGAATGTACAAAATGTCACTGTTTGATAGAGCCAGTTGCCCATAGGTTGATGATGTGTCTGGGGTCTAGTGGGATGACCAGTCAGACATGTTCTATTCTAGGTCAGGCTTGCTGAGAAATATATTGCTTCGTTCCCTTTGGTTGAAATTGTAAGATAAGCAAATTGCTAGGCCAGCTAGGGAGAGAATGATGTGCTCTAAAATGAAGAGAGGCTGAAGAAGGCTGTTGATTTATCTCAGTTCGCCCACAAAGCACCTTTTCTCTGCTCATCAACTGCAGTGATGTGTGCTGTTATTTGTAATGCTGTCATATTACTCCTCTCTCAGCTACCTGAACTTGAACTTCAGTGTTGTTCAGTATAGCCCTCAAAGAACACTGCTCTCTATGCCTGGAAAACATGTGGTCTTTAACCTTGCTGTAACATGAACTTATCATTCAGTGAACCATCAAAGAGATCTACAGCACTCTCGCTTCAAGTCTTAGAAGGTTAAATAATCTGCTGTACTGTCACGGCCACTTTGATGGGGGAAAACACTTGTGGGAAATGTGACATTTGACTGATGCGTTTTAAAAGAGATTCAGGCTACATTTCCTGTATGCAGAGGAAGTGCTGTCAGGGCAAATCAAAATCGAAACCCTTATCACAGGATGAACTGGGATTGTCTCAGATCCGTCAGTGGTTCTAGCAGATAGCTCTGTGTGTGTGTGTGTGTGTGTGTGTGTGTGTGTGCGTGTGCGTGTGCGTGTGCGTGTGTGTGTTTCCATCCTTGCGAGAACCACATTCGCACCTGTATGTTTTATTTGTAGACATGGATAAGCACTAAGCAGCCATTAACACAGTCACAGAAACAGAACATCTTCAGACTGACTGGGTATGTTGTGTGCAGTCTCCTAAAAACCATTGTCTTGAGAACCTTGGCTTCGGTGATCTTGGTCCGATCATTATGTTCAATCCTGACACAGTGGCTCAGTGGTTAGCAGTGTGGCCTCTCAGCAAGAAGGTTTATTGAGTGTTTAGGTTTCCATCAACAACTAACTATCCAAGACCTGTGTTAGGGAGGTAACATGTCCTTGGTTCGAACTCCCTTTGGTCCGACCACCTAAACCTAAGCTTAACCCTAACCTCAGTAAAACTAACGCTGGTGAATGCTAACCTGGTGAGTAGCTAACTTGCCGATGCTGGTGAATGCTAACCTGGTGAATTTTAACCTTTTCGAACCATGGGGCAGTCCCTGCTAGGAACAGAGCTCGGTCAACTGTTGTCTTCTGCTGCAAGCTGGCATGTTTTAGCTATCCCATATATTGCTTAGTGAAGTTAACTATTTAAGCTTGTATTAGGTGACTAACACTATACCTTGTGTTGTCCCAAACACTGTTGGGTGTAGTTGGCTATTGGAGCTAGCAATACTACCTAGCTGATTAAAATGAATTATTTCTGGGACCACACGCAGGACTAGCCTGGCTTGGCCAGACTCTATACTAATGCAGCTAAATAACTGCACCTCCTTGTTTTAACATGGGTGGATGATGGTATAGCTGAGCTAGGCTAACGCAGGACCAGGTTAATCTTATTATAGAGTTCCATCTGCCTTTGCATTTTGTAGACCCTAGCCCAAGTGTTCAGTAATTGCAATGGATTGAATGAATGCACAGGCTTAGGGTGTAGGGCAGGTGTCTGTTTACTTGTGTGCTCAGTGGTGGCCATTTTTACGGGTGCTCTGCAGTCTGCACTAGGGCTGTGACAGTATGGAATCTTTCTTAACAGGGTGAAAAAACAATGAAACCCCGGCAGTACACCGCTCCTCAACATTTTTTAGGCTTTGGTCCACGGTTTCTAAATGAAGCAGTTATCGCAACTGTAACCCATGTATTTTCAGAGCAGCACTGCTGGATAAACCTGGAATAATAGATGATGTTAGCATTACCACACCAGTAAGACTCCCTAATCGGGAGATAAGCGACCGTCAGGTTGCAGCGTGATTTTAGGCCAAAATCTGTAGGAGTAGTGTCCAAAAAGGTGTTTGAAAAAATCGGCCGGAAGGTGGCGCTAAATGGGACAGATCCATGTTGATGACATGAGTGTAGAGCAAGTGTGTACCGATTTGCGTGATTTTAAGGCAAAATTTGTAGGAGCAGTGTCCAAAAATGTGTATAAAAAATCGGCCTGATGGTGGCGCTATATGGGACAGATCCATGTTGATCCATGTGTAGAAATACTGTGTAGCGATTTGCGTGATTTTAGGGCCAAATCTGTAGGAGTAGTGTCCAAAAATGTGTTTTAAAAAATCGGCCTGAAGGTGGCGCTCAATGGGACAGATCCATGTTGATGAGATGAGTGTAGACATACTGTGTACCGATTTGCGTGATTTTAGGGCAAAAATTGTAGGAGCAGTGTCCAAAAATGTGTTTTGCAAGAATCGGCCTCATGGTGGCGCTAGAAGAGGGGCATGTGAGAATTGATGGGTGGAGGTTGTGGTTTGGCAGGCAAGGAGTGTGTGTGCAAAATTTGGCATGGATCGCGGCAACGGTTGCAGAGATATGAGCAGGGCAAAAGTGTGACATGTGACGTGTGACTGTCTGACGGACTGACAGACGGACAGCCGGTGGAGGTTTTGATAGTAAATGCGACCTGACGGTCGCAATTAGGTCTTGAAGTCCCACTAACAGGTTAGTGACTAACCTGTAACCAAGTTGTTTCGCCCTTCCACGCTGTTGTTATTTTGACTTTATCATTTTTTACTTCCAATGCGAAATAATCAATGACAGCAGAGAGGGGCTCTTGTAAGCGGAACTGTGAAATGCAGAGATAAAAACAAATAAGCCAGAGATTTGTTGGTGTAAAGTGATGTTTTTTGCAACAGTGCTGTGAATCGATGGATGTCAGCTATTAGTCAACGTGATTGTTATGCACTCCCCCTCGCACCAAGGTGAAGTGACAGAAGTTTAGTTTTTCCCATGAATATAGGCTGGAAGAAAGTAAATTATGATGACAACAATGATTATTGTTTATGGCACGGGTATTCAACAGGGGGTCTGGGACAAAGAGGTTTGTAGAAGGAAAAGAAGAGCAGACTAAGTATTTGACAATTCAAGTGGTTAAATGTCAGAAAATACACATTACTCCAACATGATGACAGTGCTGTCAAACAAGTCTAAGCTGTCTAAGAAATTTATGAACATGTTTAATCTGCAGCAAAACCCTAACCCATACAATATGTAGTGGGGGTCCCTGCTTCATCTCTCTCAGTTAAGCGGTACTTGGCCTGAAAACGTTGAAGACCACTGGTTTATGGTGAGCTTACATTTCATATCACAAGACATATGCACTCTGTAACTTTCACAAAAAAGAAAAATGCAGTTGCGTGGTGATGAGCTCACCCCCCAAGGTACTGTCTGAGCCCTGCTCTGGACAGCCCTTCCTCAGGCCACTAATTGGAGCCGTTCTTCCCAGTCTGATGAGCATATTGATTGTTCCATAGTGAGTGCGTGTGGCTGGCTGTGGACGCAGTGTGGCCAGATATGTCTGTCTGTTAGTGTCCCGTTCACATGACCAAGTCTTGGAAGTGTTTTTGTAGTTTTATGGCAACTGTACGTTGTTACATAAGTCTTATGTGCATATGATCACCTACAGGCTTGCATATATTATGGCCAAGAAGATAAAATACATAAAGCAAGGCAAGCAAGCCTTCAAATTTGGCTCGAGTTTCCCTCTGTTTTGTTTTGTTTTCCTGACCATCAGGAGCTCGGTGAGCTCTTGTCACGTGATGTACTACTTCGGCTATCTGCGTTTATTTATCTAATTCTACGTTCAGTGCGGCACACACACACACACACACACCACAATGAAAGACCACAGTTGGCATATTGGGGGGAAAAAACATGCACTTTTCTCGCCACTCCCTCATTCGGGCATCAGCTCCCTGCCCCCTCTTTAAGCAGGCACCGCCCCGGCCCTCAGCTGGCTGTGCTCTGCAGTAGCAGGCCTTTCATCCCTCCATCCCTCCATCCGGCCCTGCCCAGTGATTTATAATTCATCTGGGATCCTGCCTCCCTCTGCTCTGCTGCACCAGGACAGCATTAACATTCTGTTTGGTCCCCCGCTATGCTATGCACCCACGTGTGCGCGCGTGTGTGTGTGTGTGTGTGTGTGTGTGTGTGTGTGTGTGTGTGTGTGTGTGTGTGTGTGTGTGTGTGTGTGCGTGTGCGGGTGCGTGTGCGCGTGTGTACGCGCGCGTGCGCTCATGGTTGTGTGCATATCCGAGGCAGGATTCCTGAGTCTGCCATCCCAGCCAACACGGCTCCATTTGGAATGGCTGTTATTGTAGCTGTGTGTGTTGTGTTGTTCTGGCTGTGCCTGCGTTGCTCTGTCAGTGTGGGGATCAGGTTGCCTGCCTGGCACTCGCCTCTGCAGCTCGCCTCTGTCGTCGTTAGTTCTGCCTCTCTTCCCTTTCTGTGCGTGCCAAGTCATCTGTCTGACTATCTGCCCCCTTGGTTCCTGTGTAATGACAGAAAGCAGTGTGTCCGGAGACACTCTGCGGGATTGCGTGAGGATTTAGCCCAGAGATCTGAAAAGCAACACGGTATCGGTGTCATCATAACATGTACACGTGACGCTAGACACACCAGCAAATAGCAGCACTGGGCAATAACCACAAACTAAAGCAAACTAATCTAATACATCACAGAAGTGCTGTTGGGTCTGTCTGTAGTTTGAAGGTACAAGCTGGTAAAGCATTCAGTAAGAACAATGAGAGTTACATTGAATGTCCGTGCAACCTTGGTCTGAATTACTGGCACAAGCGGATGAGTGTCTGTTGCTGGCTCAAGAGAGATTGAATCTATGTTCTTGCAAAGCTGAACAAACAACCTAAACACAAAAGGAGAAGGGCCCTCACCCCTCACCATCCGCAGACTTGGTTCAATATTGCCCTCACAGACCAGTTAAATGGATCTGGATCTTGTAAGACCCCAGATAAAACATATTCAATGTTACTGTATACTGTACACATCCCTGTCGATTTGATCATGCCCATGAACTACAGGCAGGGGTGTTGCACCAAATTCTGGGCCCTGGCTACATGGATTCACTGCGGGCCCCCCATGAATGTTCTTCATGGGTGGAGGGGGTTTAACCTATTTAGACTGAACGCATTATTACCCACTATTGGATGTCGGTTATGATGACACAGTAAGATTCAGGGCTTAACTCCGCCCACTTTGGCGGACATTACAATTGTGTAGTCTTTGATGCATCAAGATCAGTCTGTACTAGTTCTACTTGTTGAGCAAGCAATGATACTTTTGACAGTGGTGTGTAGACAGTGTCATCTTCTATCTATATTCTATATTTGTCTAGCAATGAGACATAACTTGTTTTCCTCTATGCACCATGTCATTGGATTATGTGTAGTCATTGTTGTGAATTACCTTGTAGTTGTGTTTTAATAAATGTGTTTCCATCCTATACCACAATCTTCTTTTACTTCAATTGCTATAGGCTTTGATTCCATTTCAATAAAACCATATTTGATCAACATAATGATCACCCACATTTTACTGTTTATAGGGAATGTTATATTATTATAAACCGATCTTTATTTCCAAAGCAATGGATGAATGTGATGGCTGATTTGAACTGGAGACAATAATGAGCACCAGCAAATGAAAGCAGACATTCTACTGAATATGGACACGTTTAATTTCTTTTAATTAGTTCAAAATTGACCGAGTAATGGCCGAGTCAAATTGCAAGTGGTCATCTTGGCAGTGGCCGCTGTCTGTAGGCTGTTAGACGTTGCACGTAGCAGTGGTGTAAAGTAATTAAGTATATTTACTCAAGTACTGTACTTAAGTACACTTTTGAGTTATATGTAGGCCTACTTTACTTGAGTAATCCAATTGCCAATATTTTTACTTCTACTCCACTACATCTCTGATCCAAATATTGTACTTTTAGGCTACTCCACTGCATTTATTTCAAGACTTAGTTAGGCTACTACTTTGTAGATTTTGATTATTATTATAAAACATACGTTAACCACTTCAGCGTATATATTTTGGCCATTTGAAAATAGCCGATCTACAAGCTCACAATGTAAGATCCATGGCTTCCATGCTATTTTCAAAAGATTTTTTGATAACTTGAAATGGGACATTCTGCACAATGAGTAGGCCTACTTTTACTGTTGGACATTTTGATACCATTACCAATACTTTTATACTTTTACTCATGTCAATTTTGAATACTGGACTTCTACTTGTAATAGAATACATTTGCATTGCCCAATCCATCTTCTGTCAACCAGCAAACTCTTCTCCGGTCATCGCTTCTTTTTATCCAAGAGTCTAACAAGAAAGATAGGCTAACAACAAAGATGGAGGCGGAAATGGACCGATTTTTGCAAGGCCACGCCCAGACCTCATCCCCAATATTGAAAAATAGCCGATATACAGATCTGCTATTTTTGAAAGTTTGTCATTGGTTCTCAAACCTTTTTATGTCTAGGACCCCCAAAATTATATGTATTTGGCCTCAGACCCCCATCTCAAAATATTTAGTTCCAGGGAACCCCAGAAGCAAAATTTTAGTTACAAATGTTCGCTTAAAAAATAAATAAGCTCACAGTGCGGCACGTTGTGCTGTGAGCTTGTATATCTGCTATTTTTCAATAGCTAAGAATAATTAAAACCCCTCTACCTTGGGCCCTAGTAACTCAGTCCCACTTTTCCCCCCCTTGTGACGCCCCTGCTTGTAAGGCAGATCACGCCCATGAACTACAGGACCTTTTCCACATTTCTGGCTTCTGTGGTAACTGCCGGGTGATGTCATTGACGGGTAAAACGGCTGGGTAAACAAACAAAATCCTTACCAATACTTCACAATTGCTTCACTAATCGCACAAGATGGCTTGCTGTAAACACCGCCTGTAATTTAAAGCATCTTGAAAAGAAGGCCACCATACTGCTGTTTACTAATACCAACCATGATGTCATCCAGAACCACAGTGTTAAACCTGTGAAAAAGGACTATCCAGGCATCACATAATACACAGGGGTTGACACTAAGGTCTCAGAGGCACTTGCCTGACGGGCAAGTACAGGTCATGTTCTACTTGCCCAAAGGTCATGCCCACTTGCCCGAAAAGTAAAATTTCCATTATAAAATGATAAGTAAAATGTGAATTACTGTTCAATTTAACACTTATTTTGTTTTACTGGGACTGTGTGATAAAAAATCTCATACCTACATTTTTATTTGCCCACATTCAGGTGTTTAGACAGATATCTCATGTTGTGTTTATAGACGTTGTGTCCCCTCTCAAACAGCACTTGCCCGGTCAGGCAACCTGAAAGCAAACTCCACCTGCCCGAAAGTTTTATTTACTTGCCAGGGGCAGGTGGGCAAGCCTTAGTGTCAATGCCTGTCATAACTAAAACCAAAACAAAACAAAGAATGAGGGGGAAGAAAGACCCCAGATAAAACATATTCAATGTTACTGTGTTACACATCCCTGTCGAGTTGATTTCTGTTAGCTGAAATGTTTATCCAAGTTTGAGTCTATGCTCACTAGGCAAAGTTGTAGGCATAATAGCATAATATCTGAATAAATATTTGATGTTTTTCAGAAAACCTAGGTCAGGATTTAGAAGGCGTTCATAGAATCGTCCTCAGTTCTAAATGGCTTAAATACAGCTTAGGCTATCTTCAATTCTTTTCACCTGTCATGACTCATGCCTACTGCAATGCTCCTGAATTGATCGTTAGTCACGCACTGATCTTGGATCATTTCCGTTGTGTTGGCACTTTGGCAGGCATGTCCTCAGGACAGGGTTTTCAATGCAATCCTTGTATCACTACTGTATATTTGATGTATGTACCACTCTAATGCCGTAAATGCTTCAATTGAAAATCAAATAAACAAAGTAAAAAATAAAAGAGAGAAAAAAAAGGACAGGGTTTTCCAACTCTGGAATGCTGCTTTCTTCAACATGTTTGATTGAGTTCTAATTTTCCTGTCACGAATACCACCAATAGCAAAATATTATAATAACAATCTTATGGCCTCTGGTCCTCCAGACCAGGACCGACCCTATCCTGGCTGATACCTGGTGCTCATGGTGCATTGGCGCTCGTAAAACACACTCCATTTTGTCACACAAAACCAGATGCGAAGGAACACTACTGGTCCTGGCTGGCACGTCTCCACGTGCACGTGAGGGTGTGTGTGTGAGATGTTGTTTTGGTGTTAATCTCTGGAAAGGTCACATCCACCCTCTCCTCCTCTCCTCCCCTGCTTTTCTCTCATTCTGTTCATTACCCAGCGCAGCTCTCTCGCTCTCTCTCTCTCCCTCCGCTCTGCGTTTATTTTTACCTCCTCTCATAATCCTTAATTAATGCAGCTTCAGTCACTGCGCCGCACATCTCTCACACACTCTCACTCGCTCCCCCTTACATCGTATGCACGTATATTATTATGCACACGTACACACTCACTCATACATCTTCTCTGAAGCATGCGCACAATGCACAGGCACACTCTTAACACACGTGTCTCTCTCTCTCTCTCACACAAACACACACACACACACACACACACACACACACACACACACTCTCTCTTTCTCTCTCTCTCTCTCTCTCTCTCTCTCTCTCTCTCTCTCTCTCTCTCTCTCTCTCTCTCTCTGTCATTCATCTTCCCTGTCAGTCTGTTCCACAAGCCTAATTATCTAGATCAGACACACACACACACACACACACACACACACACACACACACACACACACACACACACACACACACACACACACACTCACAAAAAATAACAGGCATATCTTAATGCTAGCACTGCCATTGTGTATTCCTGCTTGCGATTGACAATTGAAATGGTCTTTTCAATAAATACAGTATACATGCAGTTAGCTTGGACTTATCTAGGTTTGTTGGTACCAAAGACTGCAACTCAAACCGTATAGATCAAGTTTACATTTTCACCAGGGCCTCATGTAGGCAGTTATTTTGGTCAGCTAGGCCACAGAGAAAATCATTGGTCATCACTGTTGTTATTGTGTTATATGTGATATGTGTATTGTTAGGTTTGTTATGGACCCCAGGAAGAGTAGCTGGTACTTTGGTTGCAGCTAATGGGGATCCAAATGAAAAAATAAAAAGCTAGCAATAATACAAATGGAAATGGCTTTGACACTGTGAGCATGTGTATTTCAATTGGTCTATATATCTTAAGTGACTCCTCTTGAATGTCAACAAGGCCAGAATGATCATGGTCATGAAAGCTACTTTGCTTGTTGTTGTTTTAGAACACACAGATCGGAACGCCCAGTGCTTTGTGTGGCTTTAATGCACAGATAATACATTTCACTTTAATAACTGATATACTGCGTGTGCGTGTGCGTGTGCGTGTGTGTGTGTGTGTGTGTGTGTGTGTGTGTGCTCTGTTATTTCACCCAAATGTAACTCGGATGAATTGACTCCTAAATGTAGCTCAAATGAATGTCATTGGTTGTCTCTTTGGATGCTTGCACGAGAGAGAGATGTCACAATAAGAAGCCTGCTTAAATTTGGCCAGTTGGCATTTCCTTGCTCACTGGTAAACATTGATACATCCTTGTGGAAAGGATGTTACATTCATGTATTTTCTTATGAATCTCTCATAAATAGGAGGCTAACCCAATTCTACCCGTTAGGCTTATTTTGAGTCTAGAGAACGCAATTAGGAATCCCTCAATTATTGACAGGAAAATGTGGGCTCGTGAGTCGGGGTTAGTTTTTAGTTCACGTTTAGCACAATTCAGTTGATCCAATTCTAGCTCTGAATCAAGCCTGGGTTCACCGAGTTGTAGGAAGACATGAAGGGTAATCAATCTAAGTGTCATGCCGTGCAGTTTATTAACCTCTCAAAGCTATCTTTCTAGGAAACGTGGATGACCTAGTAACATAAATGGCTGCTGATTTTGGGGCAAATGTGCCCATATATGGTATAAAGCGATTGTCGATGAGCACTGAACTTAATATGTACACCAGGGGTCTTCAACAGGGGGTCTGAGACCCCTAGGGTGTCCTCAGAGTTACTACAGGGGTTTCTCAAAATCTTCCAATCCTTTTTACGTTAACAACTTGAACCCTAGTGTCCATATTCTGAGAACTGTAGCCAAAAATAGCAGATCTACAAGCTCACAACACTGCAAGGCGTTGTGAGCTTGTAGATCGGCTATTTTCGGTTTGGTGTAGAGGGGAAAAAGAGCAGACTAAGTACAGAGTAAAAGGTCAAGTTTATTATGTATTGACGGTTCAAGTGGTTAAATGTCTGAAAACACAAATTGACATGAATCCAAAATGCACTGATGATCGTGCTGTCAAACGATATGGAATCTCTGAAAAGGTCCCTGCTTCATCTCTCTCTCAACAAAGGGGTCCTTGGCCTGAAAACGTTGAAGACCCCTGATGTACACTATGTAAAAGTAGAAAACTGAAAACCCTTTGTCATGAAAAGCATGAACAGATGGTACACGTCCATGTCAAATTTAATATAAAGAAACGGAGTCCGTTTGTCTTTGTTGCACCACCTAATGTTGACTACTTCAGGGCTTTTGTTAATGTATGTGTCGGTCTGGGTGTGTGTTGATGTGTGAAAGAGCTGCTAGAGGAAGGAGCTGGACTGAGGCTTTTATCCTTCAGGGACGTCCGTGTCCAACCAGCTGCCCTCCTACACAGGCTGATTACTGCTGAGTTCTGACTGACCACACACTAAAAGCTCCAATTCACAGGCCTCACAGTTAGCTAGTCTTAGTTGGTGTCCTGGAGTGGGATGCATGCTTTGCAGTGATGCACCATAGGGATTGCAGAACCAGGGCCCAGTTGTTGCTAAGCCACACGCAGAGACAACTGCATATAGCCTAGATTGGAGTGTCGTTTACCCACTGATCAATGACCCATCGATCCACAAATGTTTGCCCTGTGTGGTTTTGTCTGAAGAAGACTAAAGCCTACGCTTTCAGTGTGCAACACTGTCATACAGCAAAGTACAGAAGCTTAATACAGAAGCTAAAGGGTAGCTAGCTGGGCTGGCTACTACAACATATGCACCCGGGCCTAATTTCATGCTGGAGTGCTGCTACAGTGGAATGAGTAGCTTGCTACAATTTTCGTGAAAATGATCACAGTCAGGTAGGCTACAGTACATTTCCTGAGTTGGGGATGGTGCTGCTAGGCTAATTCATTACAGGCAGTAATCCTTGCCGATCAATCCACAGAGTTGCTCAAGCTGCACGAAAACGTTCATGGTCCACGTCTGTCATGTAGCCAAATAATGTGGCCTCGGTTTATCTGCTATGGTATTGTTTGGTGGTGGTGTTGTGTGCAGTAGGTCTGCTCATTAGGCTGTCAGCATGTCGTCGGTCAGACACAAACCCTGTATCTCAATATTTCATATTTTTATGTTTTCATCAAAAACGACCATATATCCATTGGATCCCCTGGCTCTTTTTCGTTCTTTTGTTTTTCATTTCTTGCATGTTTTTTATATACCAGCAGCGATGATAAACAGTAGGAGCTATAAGGGGCGATGAGTAAGGAGAGATCAGTCCATTCTGTCAGAAGGTGAACAAAAGGGAAGAGGATGATTGAATCCACATTGCATACGTTGATATGCAGAGGCACACTTCAGTCACCAGGTCCTGTTCTCTCTCCCTCCCTCCCTATCTCGTTCCCACTCTCTCCCTCTTTCCTTTCTCTCTGACATAAATACACATATATTGCCAGCTTCTAGGCCTGCATCTGTCTCATCCATGAGTTGCTAAGCAACAGGCTGTGTGTGTGTGTGTGTGTGTGTGTGTGTGTGTGTGTGTGTGTGTGTGTGTGTGTGTGTGTGTGTGTGTGTGTGTGTGTGTGTGTGTGTGTGTGTGTGTGTGTGTGTGTGTGTGTGTGTGTGTGTGTGTGTGTGTGCGCGTACGCGTACGCGTTGTGGCAATGTCAGGCTTTTGCCTTTGAGAGAAAGATGTTGAGAAGGGAATAGAGAAAACCAGGTGAGATGGACGTCTAGAGAGAGAATGAGTCAGGGCAGCGATGAAGCTGAAGGATTGGGGAAGGAGAAAGCCAAAAATGCAGGAGATTGTCTCCAGGCTCCCGGGCTGCCTAGTTGAATATATACAGGCCTGCCACTATGGTAGCGAGGTCACTGGCAAAGACAGCATGATTTACCAGACTGGCAGGCAGGCAGCAGCCACTGAGCTGTTATTGGAGGAGAGCGGGCATGCTCAGAATAGAAAATCAGACAAAGTGATTGGATTCCTCCCCACACCTCTCTTTCTCTCTCTCTCTCTCTCGCTCTCTCCTCTCTCTCTCTCTCTCTCTCTCTCTCTCTCTCTCTCTCTCTCTCTCATCCTCCCTGTCTTTCTCCCCTCTCTCTCCTTGTACTCTCGAGAGCCTTATGAGTAATAGGGCCACTCCCACCCAGCACTCGTTTCCAGTCTGAAATACATTCTGCTCCGTGCAAGTCATTCTTCTGCTGCATCACCCCCACTGCTCGTGGTGTTTTCTCTCTGCAAGGAGGACCTTGTGAATTAAGAAAGGACGTGACAATCCAATCCAGTCCTCATTTTTCCAAACCAGGAATTTGAATAGGAATGCACATCGATTGCGTCGCACTAATGCGAGCTAGTCGTTCTTTTTTCTGTGATTGGTTGGAGCGGTAGTGCCCTAAACACATGACATACACATGACATACATACAGCCAAACACGTTCGGTGAAGGCTCATTTAGAAGCTTGGCATCCCTCGTGGAGAAATGCAGATAATGGCCATTGCATTGTATTGAACAGAAAACTGCACTTTGCACCCAGCAATACCATTCTGCGTTCGCCCTTTAAAGCAGGTGCCAGCCACCATTCATCCTCAGCCTAATGCATCTTCACACTGTGCGCTTGAGTACACAATACACACATCGCACGCAACAAGGTTGCTTGCTGTGCAACCTTGCTCGTGTGTGTGTATGTGTTTATCCCCTCTATCCACATGTGTTTATAATGAAGCGAACGGGTTTGGGTCAGGGACTGATCGACCGAGCTGGGCTGTGGTTGCCTGGATACAGCAGCAGGGCCCGGCTGGCTTTATTTGCACACAAATGGGCTGACTTGCCGCTGCTGTCCCCTCCATACACCACGTTCTTACATGGCATGTCAATCGTCTGCCACGCAGTGCATGCCATGCTCACGCCCGCACACACAAGTCGTTGGACCGCCCTCTTTGGAACGCCTTGAATGTAATTATGGCCCCAAACGTGACCCCTAGAGAGGTTGGATGGATCCTGTATCACATTGGTTTCATCGTTCATGTTGCAGTTGAGCAGGCTATAGTGCACTGGTTCCCACGCACTGGGTTGGGACCCATCTGTGGGTCGGGGACAGATTTTTGTGGGTCCCTGTTTCCTACATTTTGTTTTTTAAATATTATTCAAAAAACATTCCCAAAAATGCTTTTTTTTTTCATGAATTAAAAACAAAATTTGATGATTTAGTTTTTTCTTTATGGAAGAAGTTCCATAAATTTGAACATAATCTTTTAGGAAGTACTGAAAATAGCCGATCTACAACCTCACAACGTGGCACAAAGTGACGCTTGTAGATCTGCTGTTTTCACTATCTTGGGTCCCGGGCAAACATTAATTTCTCTTTTGGGTCTTGAGTTAAAAGAAGTTTGGGGAACCACTGCTATAGTGTATCCATTTAATCAACACCGTGCAACAACTGACTTACAGCCAGGCTCCGCACTGCTGTTTTTGTTCCTGGTTAAGCAATAGGCATTGAGAATATGCACGCACACACACACACACACACCACATACACACGTGCACTCACAGACACACTGAAATATGCCCTGCCCCACTTGCAGCTGTTGTGGTGTTCAGCTGTTGGAGTGGAACATTCTGAGGTGTGTATGTTGGTGTGTGCAACGACAGGCGTAAGTTAGGAGCAGCCGCGGGAGGGTGGGGCAAATGGCTGCTTTTTTCATCTGCATGGCAGCAGCAGGAACCTTTAGAGTGTCTCTCATTAGCGAGCTGTGTGTGTGGATGTGGTGTTTGTATAGCTACCTCGGGTGTGGGGCGGGGGCTTCTGCCATGTGGATATGGTCAATGGTTTGTGTTTCTTTTGGTTTAGGGTGGAAAACATTGTTGTGAAACAACCAATTTTTTGCACTTAAATATCCTACCTAAAACTAGAATATTTGAGAAGGAATCCCTGTTAATCATTTGCAAATTGTTAATCATTTACATGGTTTAAAGAAAATCACTTCCAGTGTGAATTGAGCGGTGCTTTTCATGAGTTAATTTCGTCCCGCAAAGTTGAGCCAGGTGGGACATACATACATATAGAGAGAGCGAGAGAGATAGACGGAACACTATAGCACCGTTCAGCTCGCATCGTTGTTTTTGTTCAGATCAACTGTAATGAGATGGAGTTATTTATTTGAGCGAGCGGACCTGTTAAATAAAAGAAAGAGAAATAAGCCACCACAGCTCGGGAACGCTCCAGCTTGCATGGCTGGCTGTGCCTCAGCCTTGTAGATCGGCTCTTTTGGAGCCGTTTTAACTTGTAACTTAGATTGACAGTCTGTTCTCCGCGTCTTTCTGCGGTGTTAATTAACCTCTTCAAATAGCGCAGCGTGTTAAGTTCTACCTGAAAAGGATGATAACACTGCCTGTGGTAACTTTTTAACCACACTGTTTACATCATATTTAGTTTCCGTGTGTTTCATGCTGCCCGTAGCTGCGCACCGTTTATGTAGCGACAGTGATATGCGCACGTTCAGTGCAAAACATCATCTACGCCCCGATTGCGTCCCAGAGGAGATTAATTTGCGTCCCAAATACATATTTTTAGGTCCCCGGGACGTCGGGAGTCCCTTAGTCTCGAGCCCTGGGACACACACACGGACAGACGGACAGGGGAGAAAACATGTTCTCGGCCATGCCTTTCGGCCTGGCGGAGACAAAGAGCACAATAGGCCTGGACTGCTGGACTAGTGGTCCAGCAGTTAACCTTTTGATAACCTGTTGCGGGTCCTGCCGACTCCTGCTCCCGAAGACTGTTGCTGTACCGTTGCTGCCTGTCTCTCCATGTCTCTCTCTCCCTCTTTCCTGTCCACCTTCACTTAAATGCTATCAAGACTCTTTCCCGACAGTCATACCAGAGGGCTTTATGGTGTGGCTTGTGGTCCTGTTCAGCATAAGAAACAATAAATAACACAGCAATGCAAACACTTTATGGTGTTGGAAGATGCTTTTGTTGTTCAGGATGGATTGTTGTTTATTGATTAAGCATGTACCATATCACCATCCACAGTGTACGATGTGAATTTAGTTTTTGTGATCGAGAGTGAGTGTGCACAGGGGCGTCACAAGGGGGGGGGGGGGGAGTGGGACTGAGTTACTAGGGCCCAAGGTGGAGGGGCCTTCATTATTTTATACTTAAGCTATTAAAAAATAGCAGATATACAAGCTCACATTGCAAGCTTGTAGATCTGCTATTTTTGAAAAGTCGTGAAAATTTGTGCAAATCTTTGAATATATGTATTTTTTTTTTCTAAAATTTTGCTTCTGGGGGGTCCCTGGAACTAAATATTTTTAGTGGTGCGACACCCCTGGGTGTGCATTTACGTACGCAGCATCCTGCAGTGAGCGTTGGCCTCTGTCTGACCGCAGAGGGAGTGGCTGGACGGATAGAGAGAACGCTACAGGAGGATGAGTGGAGGAAGAGAGAGGACGGGTGGAACTGTGTGTGTGTTAGGGCAGCGGTCTTCAACCCCTAAGGGGTCCTCAGAGTTACTACAGCGGGGCCGCCAAATCCTTGTGTGATAGGATAATTATTTTAAATGAACAACTTGAAGTTGAACCCTCGCATCCCTATACTCTTGAGTCTGAGGAGAACCTTAGCCAAAAATAGCTGATCTACGCGAGGCCGAGGCGTTGAGAGCTTGTAGATCAGCTATTTTTTGCAAATAGGTTTGGTGTAGAGGTAAAAAAGAGCAGACCAAGTACAGAGTGAAATGTCAAGTTTACTAAGTATCGACGATTTAAGATTCTAAGTGGTTAAGTGTCAAACAAGTCTATGAATCTGGGTAGGTTGTTTCTGTATAAGTCTACATTTTGTCTTGGTGTGGTTCTGGCCTCCCAGTCAACCTGCATATGAGCTTGTGATGTCATATCCTGTTTCCTATAAAAGCCATGTTTGTTCAGGTTTTTGTCTAGTCACCCTGAAGAAGGCATTATGTGCAGCAACGCGTAGGTGAATTTTTTATTCTTGCCAATATGCATTAGCCCTAAAATAAAGGCTTTTTAACTGTCCCTCAAGAGTGCCTTGGTCTAACTTTTTGCATCAAGTCTATGAATCTATCTATGAAATCTATGAGAATCTCCATCAAAACATTTATACTGTACAATATGTAGAGGGGAGGGGGTCCCTGCTTCATCTCCCTCTCAGCTAAGGGGTCCTTGGCCTGAAAACGTTGAAGACCCCTGTGTTGGAGAGAGGGGACAAAAGAGGCAGAGTGACTGAGGGAGAACGGAGGAGAGATGGAGAAGATAGCCGGCAAGCTCCAGTCTTATGGTAGAGAGAGAGAGAGAGAGAGAGAGAGAGAGAGAGAGAGATTTCTTCTCTTACTCTCCCCTCCTCTTTTCTGCAATCTTCCTCTGAGTGGAGCACACTGACATCATCCACTAAACATTAGAGCATAGTAAATCTCTTGGTGTATTGCTCTTGTCTGACATGTGGGAGTTGCTGTTGTAGGTTAGTTACTGTAGTGTACTGCGTGGACTTGATGCCACTGCTTCAGTGTTGTCACCGGCCCAAGCAAGCAACATGTCTGTCATGTAGCCATGAGGCCGAATGCCCTTCTTCTGTGTTCCATTAGAGGTTATTCAATTTGTTTTTTGGAATTGAGTGTGTGTGTGTGTGTGTGCGTGTGCGTGTGTGTGTGTTTAAGCAGTCTGACAGCAATGTAACAGTTCATTACCACACTTCCGCACTGAGTCATGCTTCAATACAACGATACGTGAGTTTTAATTCCATGTATAAGCACAAGGTACGGCATGGGGTCAAGTGCAAGAACATAGAGGATGCGTAGAGCGCAATTCTCAATATTTGCCCAAATTATAAACCTTGTGCCACAATATTGTAATGTGGCACAAGGTTCTGCATGTGTGTAGCAGGCATGTGTGTAGCAGCTACGTATACCCACCAAGCCCTATGTGAACTGACTGAACTCCTAGAGTCTGTTTTTTTTTTGCTATACCGATAGCTGGTTTTCTTGACTGGTGTCACCCTGTCTTCAAACATGAGAAAATACCTCATGTTAAAAAAAAGAATAGCTGGGGCGCCCACTGGCCTACTTGTCCAGGTGCATACCACTTAGGCATTGCCACATAGGCATGGATGCCTGGCGGCGTCGCCGGTTCGATTCCCGATCCGGACGACCTTTGCCGTGTGTCACTCCCCATCTCTCCCCCCATTTCCTGTCTCTCTACTGTCCTATCCAATAAAGGCATAAAAGCCCCCAAAAAACAAATCTTTAAAAAAGAATAGCTGAATAGGATTTTGCTAAACTATGGTCTGTGTCAATAAAAGACATCTCCTTAAATGAAAGCGCCCTGGCTCAGCGTTGATCAGCCAGTACTGGTAGACTGGTGAAACTGGTCTGTGTGCCTTGTTGCTTCGGAGGATTTCAAATGTCTACTCTGAGAGTCTTGTGAATGGCGGCATGAACAAGCTAGCCTAGCACAGCCCAATCTGGCTAGCCATCGTCAAGGAAAAGTTTGGTCGCTATTTTCCCTTGCAGTAATGCGGAAGTCTGTAATCTAGAGACTAAGCACAGCCAGACAATCCACCCATGTTAAAACAAGGTGGGTATGATACTGCAGTTAGTTAGCTGCATTAGTATATAGTCTGGCCAAGCCAGGCTATGAACAAGCAGCCTTGTTTAAGCATGCAGACGCAGAAATATCCCATATTTAGGTTGGGCCGCAATCTCTACTGTATCTATTAAGTACTCTCTCTCTCTCTCTCTCTCTCTCTCTCTCTCTCTCTCTCTCTCTCTCTCTCTCTCTCTCTCTCTCTCTCTGTCCCACACCCACACAAACTCACATTCATCTGGAACAAATCAACACAACATTACGCGCAACACTTCAGTCAGAATGATCACACACACACAAACGTTAGCAGATGTATCTTCCGATTGGGACAGTGTAACAGAGGAAGCGAGGCTTGTGTTTTCTGAGTGGTGTTTCCTCTCAGGAGTGTGTGTGTGTGTGTGTGTGTGTGTGTGTGTGTGTGTGTGTGTGTGTGTGTGTGTGTGTGTGTGTGTGTGTGTGTGTGTGTGTGTGTGTGTGTGTGTGTGTGTGTGTGTGTGTGTGTGTGTGTGTGTGTGTGTGTGTGTGTGTGTGTGTGTCACTTCCCCGCATTTTGTATACTAGACAATGTGCTCCTCCTCTCTTAAAGATAGCAATAAGCTCTTGTGCATAATAGTCCTAAATTAGTTTTGCGATTGCATTTATTGTTCTAGAATCCTAAGCTGACCCAGTTCTGAGTCCTGCTGATGAATCCCTGCGTGGTTTGTTTATCCCTGCGAGTCGTCAAGCTTCCTGCTGCCACTTTGTTTGGTGTGGTGGGAGCAGGGGTGTCGCACCAAATTCTGGGCCCTGGGTACAAGGATTCACTGCGGGCCCCCCATGAATGTTCCAGTCTAAATGGGTTTAACCCATTTAGACTGGGAGTGCATTATCACGCGTTATTTTGTGCTTTAACTTTTGAAAAATAGCAGATATACAAGCTTGCAGCGTGGCACTCGGTGCCGTGCTGCTTGTGGCTATTTTTTTAAATCGTGAAAATGTGTGCAAGTCTTTATGTCAGTGGTGCTCAAACCTTTTCATGTGACCCCCCCTCCCAGAAGTAACATTTGAGTTCGCTTAAAAAACACATATATTCAAAGATTTTGTACACATTTTCACGACTTTTCAAAAAATGTCAATAGCTAAAGTATAAAATAATTAAGGCCCCTCTACCTTGGGCCCTAGTAACTCAGTCACACTCCCCCCCCTTGTGACACCCCTGGGTGGGAGTGTTGGGGGGGAGGGGGGGGGGGGTTATCGAGGAGAGAGGGAGCAAGTGGGAGGTGGGCTGTGGTTTGTCCTTCTCCGCAGTAAGAGCAGAGCAATAGCCTACATCTTCTGTAGCTGTGTGTGCCGCTCTGACTGACTTACTGACTGACTGGTTGATTTGACTGGAGTGTTATAAATAGAAGTCTTTGAATAGGAGAACTGCAGAGGGAAGGGGGAGGGGCAGTGGCGCCAGGGAGGAGATGAGTGCCATGTCCCATAGTAGTGGAAAAGGAGGCAGGCCTGGTTTTTCTACGTGTGCACGCCTACACACGCACACACGCCCCCAGCGGAGGGGGAAGATGAAAAAAAAAACACATTATGGAAGAGAGAATATTGAGGTAATGGATGTATGATTTATTCATAGTCCTGTGGATCAGAAGAACCAATTTAGTGGAGTGGATGGAAGTCCAGCAGCTCAGTCTGTTAGCTACAAGAACGCATTCAACTGTTCAGGTTCAGCACCAGTTCATTATGCCATCATTCGTAGGTAGTTTGATGTCTGTCATTGGTTAGGATGAGCCTCCGCTGTTGTTTTTCTACCAAGCCTCTAGTGATCTTTATGTTTATGTTTATTAAAAGATCCCCATTAGACCATTAGAGACATATGATTGAGCATTTAGTCTCCCTGTGGTCCTGAACAAAGCAAATACAATACAGATGAACTACTAAAAATACAAATTAAAGTAAAAATAATGAATACAAAAAACATTATCTAATCCAACAGTCCAGTCAAATTATTGTAGATGGGATGTTTTTGGGCAGAGCATTCCAGAGTTCTATTGACCTGCATATACTGTATACCAGCCGGCATTGCCTCAGGGGTAGAGTGGCCTCTTGGGAAACGGAAGGATCCAAGTTCGATCCCGGGCTCCCCCAGAGTTGGTGTCGAATAGTCCTTGAGCAAGACACTGAACCCCTAGTTGCTCCCGGTGAGCAGCAGGTTGGTGCCTTGCATGGTTTCCTCTGACATCAGTGTATGAATGTGTGTGAATGGGTGAATGTAATGCACGATCATTGTAAAGCACCTTTGATAAAGGCGCTATATAAATGTACCATTTACCAGTGAGTTTGAGAAAATTCGATTTCGGTGCCATTTTTGCTCTTATGTTACCAGAAGCTGCTCCTCTGGTGTTGTACGCATTCTCAGAAGTCATTTGTAACTGTTGAGCCAAGCTAGACGGCGTATTGGTGCTAATAATGTTATGCAGTAGCATTAAAAGATTCACCGATTGTTTCTGTTCAACCATTAGCCATGCCAGACATTCATGCATATAACTAATACTTGTCCTGTATGAACATCCTAGTGCCAGACGAGACGCTTTATTCTGAGCAACCTGTAATCTTTTCAAGTCCAATTTTGTAGCTGACGGGATTACAGGGTAGTATTCTAAATTAGACAGAACCAAAGAATGGATTTCTGATTTCATTATGGAGGGAGCGATGAAAGCAGAACTCTTCATAGCCATACCGATTCCTCTTCCCATTTTGATGACAATACTGTTTATATGTTTAGACCAAGATAAAGAGCTATCAATAGTTACTCTCCGAACCCTCTAGCGATAAGGGGTGCCTACCCGCCTCCACACCAACTGTGGCTTAATTCTCTGTGCTGCATTTTAGGCCTCTTGTCCTCGCAGTTCTCTCTCCAGTTAGAGGAGTGACGTTGTTGAAAATGGAGAGTGGAGAGCAGCCTGATCTACCGCTAAAAGCAATATTTTGTAGCGGCATGGTAATTGTGTTTTCAAAGAAGCATGATGCTTTTGGATCAAGGATGTTTCTCCTTCCAAGAAATTGTGGCACAATATTGTAATGGATTGTATCCCTTGTGAATACATTACATGTATGTTACACTCCAAGATAGACGCTTTTTATAAAATTTGGGAACCGTACTTAACGTTTATTGGACACACACTGTCAGCTGCTCTGCATGGGGGATTTCCATGCCAACCTTGACCCCTTCACCAGTGCTCTGGCTTGCTGTCATTTTTGGGCTTGCTGTATGGTGTCTTTATGGATGCCATACTGTCTTGGGCGGGGGTGTCTGTTCTCTACCGGTTGCTAGGGGCTGTGCTGTTTTGTTGTACGTCAGGTCTTGTCGTTGTTCATATTTTGTCTGTGAAAACGTTATAAACATATTATTTAAAGAAAAAAGAAGCATGATCCTAACTCTCTCTCTCTCTCTCTTTGGTTCTCAGACGGTCGATGACGATGCAATGGCAGCGTGAATGAGGCTTGGCGTGGGGAGAGCTGAACGATGCCCAAAGGTGGGGGTTCTAAAACCCCCCAGCTGGACCACTTCCCACTCAGCACCGACATGGTGGAGAAGCAGGGTGGGAAAAAGGTAAGAACCTGAACCTGTCAATGTTGTCAACCTGTCACAGTAGTCATCAAGGGGTAAATGTGTTTAGTGCACTAACTACGGTAATTGGCGTGAAGATGCTATAGAAGCTAACTAAATAGTGTCCGTATCAGGTCAGGGGAGGGGAACATTCAGCATTTGTCCAATCTTTTATTGAGACAAAAAGAAAACTTCCAAAACAGGTGCACAGTTGAAGGCTGCAACATCATCATAACTATAATATGACCACAACTTGATAATGCAGTAATCTGTCATTACTAAAATGTGATAAATATATTTGGAAGACATTTACTCGCACATTACTGAATTCAGGAGATGGCTGGATGACCTCTTGATTAAGCAATGATTATTGTAAACAAAAGCATTATATCTAACCTAATGTATGATTCTCATACCACAGGGAATATTTGTGCCCTGTTACACTGTAGAAGTCGTTGCTGCATTATCAAGGCTCACCATGAGAGTTGGCACCTGCCAGCCACTGTTCTCCTGTATATGAATCCTTGTGGCCAGTTATCTGGAGGCTCTACCACCGTGACAGCTTTACTATCTGAAATTACTGTTGATGTTCCATGGGCAATGTACATTGCCAATCATTAAAATGGAATCAGTGTGTCTCTACAATGTTGTTCCCATAGAGGCAACATGTCAAGAATCCCCATTCCAGACTGGTACCATAGTGGCAACATAGTTTACTGATAATTGTGAAAAGCCACAAATTAATCTGAAAACGAAGTGATTTATTATTTGACAAGTGATTGCAGGATTCAAATACGTATGTCTTTGCTAGTCGACGTGTCAGAGACATTTACAGATTAAATGTGGGTTTTGGTTTTAATTCTGATGTAGACATAAGATTGCACAATGCTGGCATGTTATATGGAGTAGAGTAGTAAGAGCTATGTAGGCTCTGTTGGATAATGACAATTACTAGTCATGTCTGTTATAAAGTTATAATTAGTTTGTTATAATTAATTACAGTATTTGCTGAAGTGTTGACAAGGGGATATTATAGCGCTGCTCAAGTTCTTTTATCATATGCATTGTTGCATATCCTTGCTTTCCATTTCCAAGACAGCTGCACTTGACACTTTATCTGTGTCAACTGAGGAGTTTCACTGGGTTATTGGTGCGAGGCTTTGAATAGGCTGCTATGTGCTTATGATTCACAACCTTACCAACCATCCGTTTAGCTAACCGATCAATGCAATTGAGAGCTATCTGCTGTAACATTAGAACTCAGCTGGTCCATACCTGTTAATAACTTTTGTAGTTATGTAAAAAAAAACTAAAACAAATCTCTCCTCTACTCCCTAATCTCCTTGGCCCTTTCAATAAACAATTGGGTGCTGCACAGGCCATAGGTGGAAATTATGAACAGATTCCAGAGTAGCATTAATTAACGTCGTCTTACGCCTTACACCCCTACCGGGGTATAGGCCGTCGACAACGGCATTAAACGGCATCCTACATAATGTCCTGTTGTGAGTCAGCCACTACACAAATGATCTTATGTCAGTATGATCAGTCAGATCAATAAGAACCAAAACGGCTCCGTGTTTGCATCTTGTAGAGAGGTTTGCCATCTTTGTATTGGCTGTTGGGTGTTTTCAGAAGCAGAACTATGCCAAATAGCCGTGGCGGTTGTAACATAACGGCTCATTGGACATTTGATATAAAGCCTCGACTGTGACCAGCCGGTCAGCACAGTAGGCAGACCAGTTTTGACCAGTGTGCTAGTGGTGTTTGGTTTGGGGTATTTTGGGGTATTTTCGAGGTTTACTCATCAAAACTGGTTATAAGACTAACCAGTAAGACTCCCCAATTGGGAGATAAGCGACCGTCACGTCGCATACATAAACTTTAGAAATCGTAGCCAATCAGGAGGGAATATGGGAAATTGGACAGATCCATGTTGATGACATGACTTTAGAGATGGTGTGTACCGCTTTGTGTGATTTTATATATATATATATATATATATATATATATGTGTGTGTGTATAAATTGTTTTTTCCAATTCCACTGCTGTCTGTAAGATACAGGCGTCTGTGTGCACTCTGGACTATTTCAGAAGAGTCCATAACGGAAATTAAATTCCTTCAAGATTCAAGTGATCTATCTGCCTGAATTGGAACCGTTGTGTCTGTCTGTCTGTTGACGTGCTGTAGCTTGTTATGCCACAAGGTCTTGGACGCAGTCTGATGATGTCATGCTGTGTGGTGTGTGCTGGACGCAGTCTGATGATGTCATGCTGTGTGGTGTGTGCTGGACGCAGTCTGATGATGTCATGCTGTGTGGTGTGTGCTGGACGCAGTCTGATGATGTCATGCTGTGTGGTGTGTGCTGGACGCAGTCTGATGATGTCATGCTGTGTGGCGTGTGCTGGACGCAGTCTGATGATGTCATGCTGTGTGCTGTGCTGCCAGCAGCAGTGCTGGATAGAGGGGAGAGGTGCAGCCAGTGGTGGAAAGTAACTAAGTATATTTACTCAAGTACTGTACTTAAGTACAGTTTTTAGGTATTTGTACTTTACTTGAGTATTTCCAGTTCTCAGTACTTTTACTTTTTCTCCACTACATCTCAGAGGTAAATATTGTACTTTTACTTCACTATATTTAATTGAATTACTACCGGTAGTTACTTTGCAGATAAAAACGATTATATTATAAAACATACATTAATCCACATTAGCCCTATTTTATACTGTGGCTATTTGAAAATAGCCGTGTTGCGATGCGACGCGTTGCGAGCTTGTAGATCTGCTATTTTCAAACAATGTGTACTTTTACTTTTGGTACTTTAAGTACATTTTGATGCCAACACTTTTACTCGGGTACATTTTTAATTCCGAACTTTTACTCGTAACAGAGTATTTCTACGTTGCAGTATTGATACTTTTACTTAAGTAAAACATTTGAGTACTTTTTCCGCCACTGCTAAGCTGCCAAGCAGCAACAGTTCTGGATAGAGCGGAGAGGTGCAACGTACGCAGGCAGGCGTGGATGTACAGCCCTCTGCACAGGATTGCATCAGACTCTGGCAGGGAGGGGAGGGAGGGAGGGAGGGAGGGGAGCACGCAGGGGGTGGGAATAAAAAAGAGGGAGGCAGCACAAGGAAAGCAGAGTGAGGAGATGAAGAGTGTGCAAGTATTGCTAGGAGGAGACCACCGAGACCACCCTAACAGGGAGGCTCATGATGAACACAGGTTTGCAGCATGCTGTTGTAGTCATAGCTGCCTTCTAATTTGGACTCTTCGACACTGACACAGTCTGGAGGCTAGCTTTAGCTAGCTTTGGTCTCACATTAGCACTCTTTGTTGTCTTTTTTAACACTGTTGTTGTGTTTACTGTTCTCCTTGTATGTAACCATGGCATTGTGGCAACCGAATTCTCCACCAGATATAACGTTAGTCTTTTTCACATACCCAAGTGTTTGTGTCAGACTTGTTTAGTATTGTCTGTGATGTTGTTGAGTGTGTGTGTGTGTGTGTGTGTGTGTGTGTGTGTGTGTGTGTGTGTGTGTGTGTGTGTGTGTGTGTGTGTGTGTGTGTGTGTGTGTGTGTGTGTGTGTGTGTGTGTGTGTGTGTGTGTGTGTGTGTGTGTGTGTGTGAGAAATATGAGAAAGAGAGCGGCAGACGAGAGATCAGCAACTGTAGCTGATGCTGTTTGTCTATACTGTACCATGACATCATAGTCTTATGACTGGGGCAGGGCAGGGGGAGGAGCTTCAACAGCCCCACACATAATGGAGAGCCAGGCCCAAGGAGAGAGGGAGGCAGGGAGGGGAAGAATGGTGGGATACATGCATGAGTAAAGAATGGAGGAATAGTGAAACACATGGAACTTGGAAGGGACTGTACAGTATACAACTACTCCCAGGGGTGTCCCTGGGTACAAGGATTCACTGCAAGCCCCCCATTAATGTTATTCATAGGGGGGATTTTACCCATTTAGACTGGGACCGCATTATTACGCATTATTTTGTGCTTTAACTATCTGTGCCGCGCGAGCTTGTAGATCTGCTATTTTTGAAAAATCTTTGAATATGTTTGACCCGATTCTATAAATGTCTTCTAAATCCTTCTAAGGTGTTTTAAAAAACCTATGTTTCTATGCCTATGCATGTCAAGGACCCCCAAAATGATGTGTATTTGGCCACGGACCCCCATCTCAAAATATTTAGTTCCAGGGACCCCCCCAGATTCAAAGATTTGATTTTGCATACATTTTCACGACTTTTCAAAAATAGCAGATCTACAAGCTGTGAGCTTGTATATCTGCTATTTTTCAATAGTTAAAGCACAAAATAATCTATCTATAAATGCGAGAAGTCTCTGCGTGTCTGTCTGTCTGTCTGTCTGTCTGCGTGTATGTAATCCGCGTATCTCGAGAACCGTTCGTCCCACCGGCTTCAGATTCGGCACGCGCGTTCTCCGCCGCGGCGCGGAGTGCAGTGCCCGGCCTCGACCCGACCCGACGCGCGTTTTTTCCGAAACGGCGCGAAACGTTCGGAATCTCCTTATGCGGAGCTGATTGTTGATTGTTGACATCAGGCTGTTCCGGAGGAAATCGGCGCAAGCGCTGACTCATTGTGACATCATTTCATAAAAGGCTCTGACATCATATATGGGCATATGGGCACTGCTGACTCATATGGGCATAAAGGGCATAAATGGACGTATCGGCACAAGGGCTGACTCATACAGAGATCTCCATATATGGGCATATGGGCAGATCTCCATATGGGCTACATATATGGGCATATGGGCAGGGCATATGGGCAATCTGACATCACTTCTGCTGACTCACGGCGCAAAACGTTCGGAGGCTGTTCCGGAGGAAATCGACCCGACGCGCGTTTTTTCCGAAACGGCGCAAAACGTTCGGAATCTCCTTATGCGGAGCTGATTGTTGACATCAGGCTGTTCCGGAGGAAATCGGCGCAAGCGCTGACTCATTGTGACATCATTTCATAAAAGGCTCTGACATCGCGTACGCAACATGAGTCAACACAAAATGCCATGCTTATGTATCTCCATATATGGGCATATGGGCAGATCTCCATATGGGCTACACAGATATATGGGCATAAATGGACGTATCGGCACAAGGGCTGACTCATACAGAGATCTCCATATATGGGCATATGGGCAGATCTCCATATGGGCTACATATATGGGCATATGGGCAGGGCATATGGGCAATCTGACATCACTTCTGCTGACTCAAAGACAAACAGTTAAACAGATGGTCTACATATATGGGCATATGGGCATTCTGACATCACTTCTGCCGACTCAAAGACAAACAGGCAAACAGATGGTCGCTGACTCATTGTGACATAAAATGGACGCAATTTCCGTATATGGGCATAAAGGGGACACAGATACAGAGATCTCCATATATGGGCATATGGGCAGATCTCCATATATGGGCAAGAACCGTTCGTCCCACGGGCACGCGCGTTCTCCATATATGGGCATAAAATGAATGCCCCCATATATGGGCATAAAATGGATTGCAGACAGACAGATACAGATATCTCCATATATGGACATAAATGGACAGAGGCAAACAGATGGTCAAAGATCTCCATATATGGGCATAAAATGGACGCAGACAGACAGATACAGATATCTCCATATATGGGCATAAATGGACACAGGCAAACAGATGTTCAAAACGGGTCCTATGACAACAGGTATAATGAGGTTTGCATTAAAGGGGGAACCGGCACTGTGTCTGCAACACAGTTGGAGGCACAGACAGATACTCCATATATGGGCATAAAATGGACGCAGATAGACAGATATCTCCATATATGGGCATAAATTGGACCCAGAACTATAACTGCAGTGATCTCCATATATGGACATAAAATGGACAGCGACATACAGACAGACAGATACAGATAACTCCATATATGGGCATAAATGGACACAGGCAGACAGATGGTCAAAACGGGTCCTATGAAAACAGGTATAATGGGGTTTGCATTAAAGGGCGGGGCATTCATTCCCTATTTACATTGTTCCGAGTTGGCCAGGTCGCCGACTAGACGCTGGGCCGCCCGAAGGGCGGCCCAGCTTCTAGTGCATAATAATGCGGCTCCTCCACCTTGGGCCCTAGTTACTCAGTCCCACTTTTCCCGCCCTTGTGACGCCCCTGGCTACTCCACTTAATTTACATTTATTATTTGACCTTTTCCTGCCTCTCTAAAACCACGAACCCAAACTTAATCCAGAGAAAGAGCTCATTGTGTCGCATTAACATCCATCATTAAATCAATACTTAGAGAGAGATTTCACTTTCAAACATGCTTGAGGTCATTTTAATGTGTGCACCCCAGACCGTTTTTAAGTTGCTCAATTCAATATTTAGATGTTTGATATTCATTTTATCCGACACGCCCCCTTCCTATGTTAAGCCATTGTAATTTCAAACTCCATTTTAACCATGTTAGATTAATTGAAAATACATGTCCTTGGTTCTGGGGACTGATATTGTCCTTTGAATATGTCAGGGATTGTGTTTTTTCTTATAACCCTTTTTTATTTCAAAATTTCCAAAATAATTATTATAAAAAATACATGAAAAAGGTCATTGAAAAAACACAGCCCCCTCACGTGTTTACAATGAATCTAACATGGTTAAATTGAAGTTACACTGGGTTTATATAGGAAGGTGGCGTGTCTGATAAAAATGAATATCAAATGTCAAAATACTAAATCAAGCTACTTATAAACTGTCTGAGTTGCACTCCAAAGCTTGACTAGACATTAAAATGAACCCAAATATGTTTGAAAGTTAAATATCCCTTTAACATTAGCTAAGCTTCTCAGCCCTGCCCGCTGCACTTGGGACGTTTAGAAATCATTTTCTTCATGTTTCGCATATGAAACACAATATTATTGTCCACTTGCCAATCCCCAAATTTCACCAATTGCACTATTTTAAGCTGCCAACTAGATTTTTAAAACTGGGCTTTAAATTAATAGATGACTGCCAGAATTACTGGTAGACAGAATTAGCATCCAATATGTTCTAAGGGTGGATATTGTTTATTTCCCAGATTGGCAGTGTGTAAGCTTATGTTTATTATTTTAATAGTTGGGTTATGCTTTATTTTTCAGCCATATTATTTTGCTACTAGCACAAGAAGCAAAAACCCACAACAAAAGATTGCTTGTCTATTTGTCACAATGACTGACAATGTTGTGATTAAACATGAGTTAAAGAATAAATAATAGCTATCTATAACAGTTGATGAACAATTGCATTTAAAAGTACTCGCTGTACCCGCCATCAGTCTATGAAGTCAGTACTATATGATGTCATATTGATGACAATGAGAACTCAAATGGTATATGGGCATAAAAGGGACACACACACAGAGACAGACTGATCGATAGAGAAACGTGTGGATTCATAGATATTTCTGCACGCTCTTGTGCTCCAATTGATATGACTGTTCTCGAGATATGCAGACACGGACATACACAGATACTCCTTTATCTGTAGAGGCAGTAGAGAGATTCTGTGTATTTATGGATATCCCCTCTATTGTTTTGAAAGGTATTCTTTGCATGTAGGCATTCTCTCTTTGATGTTAAATAGCCTTGTGGCACTTTTTCACATCACCTGCACAGAATTGTGCAGAGCGGCAAGCATTTGGTCTTACCCACATCGTGGAGCCTGCTAGGCGTCTCCATCAAACAATAGATCTGTTGTAAAAAGAGGTTGGAGGAGAGAGAGCGTATTACTGAAAAGTGAAAGAAATGTGGGCAATGCTTAAGAGCGAAGGTGTTTGCTTTGTTTGTTGGTGTAAGCAAAGAAGACATGTATTTTGTTATCTTTGACAGCCATATAGCTTATAACATTGCGGCTGCATTTGGGTTTATTCTGGATTTACAAAACACATTTAGGCTACCTCTCATTGATTCAGTCGTATCATTTTACTTAGTCATCACAGCACTCCATCTCTTTGGGCTGTCGACACAAAGATATTGGTGCAGTGAATCACTTTGCATGCCTGCCCTGCACCACATGTGTCTTACCTCTTTAGCCTTGATTAAAGTCCATCCACTTCTTACTTTCTGATATTTAACCGATTGATTGCTTTTATTTAATTTCAAAAAAGCAACTGAAACTCCACACCGGAGACCATAAACATACAATGATTGTACAGTGATTCATATTATTATACTGTAACGTAGTTCTCCAGTGCTGGTAGCCAGAATAAGCAAGATACTATATCAGCTCTCAGTAAAACTTTAATAAATGCCTAGTAAATTAGTTTTTGTTTAAAAAACTAATGCTGGCTGTAACATAGACATCTGCTGGAGCAGCCTGTGATTGGTTCCAGCAGCTGTAGACCACAGAGCCTAGCCGGCGTCAGCCTAGTCTTCTGTCGCTGAGCCTGGTTCTTTCTGCTGCTGCCAGAAAGCCAGGAACCAAGGAGGAAATTCCATGGAAAAGTTACGCTCCGCAAGGCCCTAATGGCTGCAAGACTGATGCTGAGGGCAGAGAAAGACCCAGACTAGGAGGAGTGGATTATGTTGCTATATGTACAGCTTCCTCCTGCTTTGTCTGCTCCTCATGCTTCTAATTGTAATAATGAGGTCTTAAAATATTTATACATATAATGTATAAATAAATGGTAAATGGTGCATTTATATAGCGCTTTTATCTAAGGCGCTTTACATAGATTGTGCATTACATTCACCCATTCACACACACATTCATACACCGGTGGCGGAGGAAACCACCAACCTACTCACCGGGAGCAATTAGGGGTTCAGAGTCTTGCTCAAGGACCCTTCGACATTAACTCAGGGTGAGCCCGGATTCGAACTGGGAACCCTTCGTGCTCTAATAACGGTTTCTCTACCCCTGAGCTATGCCGCCCCATGTATAAATAATGTAAATAAAATAGCTGACTCATGATGCTTGACTATATAAATTACCTGCCACTTAAAACTTGCACATCTGATTGCTAGGGCTGCTATTTTAGTATATGTATATTATTTGTATTTTTAAACTCTGCACTTTCTGTTTTGCTTCTATCGCAGGATAAAGATAAAGTTTTGTCAAACAAGACGCCCAAATTGGAGCGCAACGATGGGGTCAAAGAGATGAAAGAGAAGGCACCCAAAAGGAAGCTTCCCTTTACTGTTGGAGCCAATGGAGACCAGAAAGATTCAGACACAGGTAAGGGCTTCTTCTTGGCTTTCTGACACCGTTATGCGTTTTCTGAATCCCACTTGGCCTTTAAGTGGCAACTACAATGGGGAACGCATGTTATTACACATGCTGACATCCTCCCCGGCAGGAAGTAGACGTGCATGATCTTAGATATGCCGGGGAGGGGAGGGGACGGGAGAGGGCGCATGGCAGTGTGAAGAGGAAAGGCTTTGGTTCTTTAAGGAATACTTCACAGCCAAATGGCTTTTTTCCCCCCTCAATTACTCACCCTGTGAAGCCTGGAATTCTTGGAGAACTTTTGTTTTTCTCTCCGTCCCTTTATGTTGAATCGAGTATCCAAAAACTAAGAGGTCCGATATTAAGAACAGCAAAACTATACCATTTATAAACTCCCATAATACAGTATCTCTTACAGTATAATCCAAATGTTGTGTATCCAGTCATATGCTCAGTACTTCCAAAACACCATGCTGGTGTGTTAGAAATGGGTGAGATTACGCTACATTGTACAGTATATGTTGTTGGTAGGATGAGTGTAACCGAAATGTACCCTTTTTTACTATTATAATTCTGCTACGGTGTTTCCCATCTGTATATATTCCTTGCACTTATAGCAATATAGCACGTGCAGTAGGGGGTAATTGTTATTCTTGTAGATAGAAATTGCACCGTGTGTAGCAATAAACTGAAACATTTCTTTTAGTAAGAAGTGTCTTTGTGTGGCACTCTTTTAGATCCATGGAATCGGGTATCTAGCAATTAAGAAACATTTAAACAAAATGTTGCAAATGAGAACTTAATCAATGTTCAGCAACTGCATGACCTATTTCTTTCCTTAATGTTTCCAGAAACTCTTTTTGATGGGCGTTAAAATGGAGAGTGTTTCCATATAGCATTATCGTTAGCTTAGAAGTTAGCACTGTTTCAACAAAGCATTGGAGGCAGTTTTCATAGGGGTGTTACTTGATGAGAATCACCTCTGGGGGGGATGGGACACTAGGAGGGGGGGTGGGGGTCCAGTTACAGTACAATGGAAGTCAGAGCAAAGTAAAGTAAATTGAGTGGAGTTAGTAGAGAAGAGGCATGCCGGTGAGACAGGACTATGTATGGATTGGATAAGGGCCGTTGGATTTAGCTGTGAGAGTCATGTCAGAGTTTATACATGGACTCCTGATATAGTTTTGCTAAACATGGATGCAATTATGGATGTATTTTCTTCATTTTTTGATTATTCAATTCACCGCAAAGGAATGCGAGAAATTCAGTTCAATACTTCACATGGTAAGTAATTGATAGATGGAAACATAATTTTTGTTATTGTTTTTCTTTAAATTGGCAGTGTTTGGTGGGTGTTGAGGGTTGCAGTATTTTGTTTAGTTTTTCGTCCGTAGTAAAAAGGAGCTTAGGAGGACCACACATAACCAAGAGCCAATTTAGTGGAGATTTGCTTGACATGCAGGCAGGACCAGGTCTGGCTGTGTGCATTTTAATTGTTATTTTTAATTAGAGTGAAGGAATAGTTTGTTTTGGGGCTTTGTGAGTCTGAGTCGGTGTTTGTTGTTAATGGTCAGAATTCAGAAATGACATATTTTGTAACACAGCTCTTGTGGCTGAGCTACTACATTGGTTCATGACCAGTAATTTCTCATGAATTAGGGCTTGTGTCCACCTGTAGATATGGAGTAGTGGTAGGAGTC
The DNA here is from genome assembly GCF_963921795.1 of Nannobrachium achirus. Lineage (NCBI taxonomy): Eukaryota > Metazoa > Chordata > Actinopteri > Myctophiformes > Myctophidae > Nannobrachium > Nannobrachium achirus. Next base: position 39,424,193 of record NC_137816.1, on the reverse strand, counting down.
CTGTGTGTTGTGCTTCATAACTGTTTATGACTATAATACCTATCTGTTTTCTGTGTGTGTACTTGGAGCTGTGTGCATTTTAGTGTTATTGTCGCTCAAGTGAATTAGGAATGAGTGGAATGTCCCTCCTTTTTGGACTATTGAGTCAGTCAGTCAGCATGGTTAGTTTCTTTGTGTGTGTGTGTGTGTGTGTGTGTGTGTGTGTGTTGGGGGGGGGGGGGTGTGGTAAACTATCTCTCCTATCTGCCATTGTTTTGGTATGTGTCCTACTGTCCTTGTGTTTTGAAGTTATTACATCAACTGTTGTCTGCGTTTGGGTCCACTGGTCATATTTGTCGTCTTTGACCCAGTAATAGCTCGCATCACACATCACTTAATTTAGCGGGTTGCGGGTTTGGCCTTTTGGCAAAAAAAAAGAGGTCAAACAAGCCCTCGTCCAGGGGAAGGGGAGCATGAATAATGCTCTTGCTCTCAGGAACAGTTGTCTGTTTGTATGCTAATCATGTTAACCTGTCTATTGTTTGGTTGGGATGTCTGCTCTTCCCGTCCCGCTCCCATCCATTCCACTCTCCTTAACCTCTTAAGCCATATTTTATACTTGGGTCGTAAGGTGATGTCGTGGGGAAATAGCCGATCTACAAGACATTTTAGCTGTGTTTGAATGATTTCGTCTATAATGACACCCTCAAAACAAGGGTGCTACTGCTGGCTTGAAAGTGCTTTAATGTTTAGATCCAGGACAAACTGTTGACAGTCCACTGTACATCCTTAGTGTTAATTTAACTCTTAACTAAGAGTGTACAAATGGTTCCATTTGTGGGAGGATTTTTCTGTGTATTCTTGCTTACAGACTGTCCTAGTGGTATGTGTCACAAATGGTGGAATCCAATAGAAATGTCATGATATTCTTTACCCAGTGAAAACAGTTAAGCATCTGCCCATACCAGTTAAGTTAGACATGACACGACGAGTTCAGATGAGCACAGCTTGGACTTAGTGAATGATGGCTGTTTGGGAGCCACCCAACAGTCTCATTACTCATGGTCTTTAGATTACATCATGCTAGTATGTTAGGTTGTCAGGGGCCTCTTTCTGTATTGTTTTTCTTTTTTTTTTACGTGCCCAGGGACCGCAGATGCAAAATGACTGGTGACTTGGCTAACTCTGGCCCAACACTTCTTGTTGTGAATGGCCCGTATTAAATAAACAAATCTTGGTCGATACTTAAAGGAGCTATAGTCAACTTTTTCTTGAAAAACGAATGCTAAAATAAAAATAATGTTTCGAAAATATTTTATTAAAAAAATAAGCTTCATTTATGTGTTTCTATTCAAAAATGACCACAAAAAGCGTAAAATAATGATAAAATAATCATTTTGGCCATTGTCAGACCGACACTTTGTTTACATTCTAGTCTACAGACTAGGATTCTAGACTAGGATGTAAACAAAGTGTCGGCCCTACTTGAATGAAAACATTCAGCATTGTGTGCGTGTGTGTGTGTGTGTGTGTGTGTGTGTGTGTGAGTGTGAGTGAGTGAGAGAGAGACTGCAAAAAAAAAATCTAGCAGTTGAATTAAATAATGCATTAATACTCAACTCATGCAGTTGATTTTCATCAACAACTAATCATCCACATGTTGGGAGAGCGACATTCCTTGCAAAGCCTGAGCAAATGTGTGCATTCTTGTGCGTGTTTAGTCTGATCTTAAGTTGTTTTGGCCTTGTCTCTCCACTATGGACACACAGTTTCACTCAAAAGACCACAATGGAAATAAGCACCCATGTTTTTTGTGTGTTTTTTATCCTTTTGACAGATATGTACATATATGTTCATGTATATGCGTTTTTGTTGATAACAATATCAATCAATCAAAGCCTACAGGCAACACTTAACACCTCTGACACATCATAGCACTCGCTGTACTTGCGATTTTCGTAACTTAACATTGCCTGTCATTAAAGACAGGCAATGTTTCAGTGGATAAATACAAAGCTTTTATTTTATTTGAAAATGGTCAAGACACTAGTCAGTCCCGACCTTACTGTTGCAAAGATTGTTTTGATGTAGTGTGTGTGTGAGAGAGAGAGAGAGAGAGAGAGAGAGAGAGAGAGAGAGAGAGAGAGAGAGAGAGAAATAAATAGATATTGAGCGAACAGATCTTCTGTGACTGTGGTCTGCTACGTCGTCAATTTTGTGTCAGTAATTTCACAAATTAAATGTGTACTGTAGACTATTGTTGTAAATGTATAGAGTCTACAGACAACAGCATAGTGTTGCTGACAATAGATGCTGATGCTGTAGTGTTATATACCTGTTCCCAAACGCTTTTGTTTTTTGGTTCCATGTGGTTCTGTGTCTCTTCTTTATGCCACTATTGCGGTAAAAAGTGCCGTCTGTGCATAAAGCCTTGTTTATTTGTTGTCGTATGAACCCGTTGCTAATGCTAGCAGTTGAAAGTATTATTTTTGCCAAGTGACGCAGCCACAAAATGAGATGTAAATCAGGCTCAACTTAAAAACATATGCCACCAAACCTCTGCCCTGGTACAAATTCAGACATGGGATGGATGGCTAATCTGCTTGATGTTCAGCTGGTATTGGGGTAGATCACCTGACACATGAAGCTGGCTAACAGTTCTTCTGTGTGTATAGTTCAGCTGGTATTGGGGTAGATCACCTGACACATGAAGCTGGCTAACAGTTCTTCTGTGTGTGAAGTGAATCCAGTTTGGTGAATATTAAGCCTAAGCAATCTCAGAATGTTCACCATTTATTCGACAGCAGTAACTTTTCAAGCAAACGAGACATCATTGGTATGCAACGGTAGGGCTGTTCTGCTGCTGTGTATGTGTGTGCAATGCAGATTACCGCCTCGCTGTTTACAAACAACAAAATCACCTCTAAGAAGCAAGGCAAGAGCAGAAGTGATGTATGCGTGATGAGGACACGGTGCTTTTCAGGGAATCATTGCTGTAGTTATGCAAGAGGCTCTGTGAGTTTCAGTGCACCGCCCACCCTCCACAAAACCTCCAAGCCTCCCTTGACCTCCTCTGGAGCAGTGCTGGACAGCAGCATTCCTTCTCCCTGAGGTCATCCCCCTCTCTCCCTTCTTCCTCTTTACCACCACCAGCCACAACAACAGCTTTCAGGAAACCACAAGTCTTCATAGATTGTTTGTTTGTGTTCTATCTTATGGCCATTTCATCATCACCTCCTATGTGTCATTGTTTTCCTCTTATATTGTGCACAAAATATAAATGTTCAGCATTTCTTCCTCTCGCAGTCGTTTAGGTTAATGATTGTTTTAGCACCTTTGACCACAGCTTAGCACAAACTTCACAGCCACAGCAGATGGGATAGGCAATGAGCTAAGGCTTAGCTACAGTATATAGAGTGGGTGGCAGAAGGAGACAGTAATGTGCGCAGATCTGTTGCCGAGAACCATTTTAACCCTGACAGTATGTAACACAGTATTAGTATCATGTTTCTCCCTCTGTCTTTCAGACAGACAGAAAGATTCACATTAGCTATTCAGCTAATGAATCTGTCGACATTATAGTAGACATTATTTTATATACCATACTCCAGTATTTCATTCCATCTTGTTCCATTTATTTTGTCTTATTTTCTCTCTCTCTCTCTCTCTCTCTCTCTCTCTCTCTCCATCTCCCTGTTACTCAACACAACGCATTGACATCCTGTTGACCATTTCCTGTCTCTTCTGCCTTAATTTCCTGTTTATTTTTTATTTTTTTTACTTTGAAAATATTTGAATTCCCTCTCTCTCAACTCCCCAATCTCAATCTCCCCAACCCCCCCTCTCCTCTCTTTTGTCTCTCTTGCTCTCTCTCTCTCTCTCTCTCTCTCTCTCTCTCTCTCTCTCTCTCTCTCTCTGTCTACTCTCAACCTATGGACAGTACAAACAAACTTGACATACCTGGTTGAGCTGGTTAGTGTGGTTCTTCTGGCAAAGGAAGTTGTTGGCTTGCTAACCTAACCGTCTCTTTGTTGGCCAGCTCGACTAATCGCCTTTCTTTCTTTAGAGTCTAGCCAACACAATTCCTTTGTCTGCATGCCATATCAAAGCCACTGGCATTTATGGCCTGACAGCTCTTGTGATCCACACCCATGGCTCAGGTTAGGGACCACAAAGCGAATATGCTCTTTTTTTATGTTCTCGTTTTTCTGTTATCTTGTCAGCCCAGTTGTCATCATCAGTCAGGATAGTTTGGTTCTCACTGTGCCAGTACTAAGCTTTATAAGGAGAGAAAGGCCATATCTTTCTGTCTGAAAGACTACCCGTAGACATTCAATGGGAGCTGGCATTCGATGTCTTTGTGTCGTATCTGTCTTCATGTAATTCCATGAAGGGGAATGGGAAATTGACATGTACAATTTTGTGATTTGTGTGAAAGTTAAGCTGTAGTTATTTTTACATTTGTGTGGAACTAATTTACTGTATTCTACACTTGACTTAATTACTTCATTAGTTTGGGGGCAAACCTAATGAAACCAATTGGCAATATAAATCCCTTACTTTTGATTAATCTGGAAATTATCAGGCCCTGCTGTGATGCTGTGATTGTTATCCGGAATTTACATAGGGTTCTCTGAGTAAAATAATGATGGGGGAATGATTCCACGAAGCACCAAGAACATATCACCAACACAGACTCATTGACAAGAGTCAGACAAATTGATTGTCGCTAGTTGTCATAAATTACAGCCACCCCGTTATTGTAGACTGTGTGCTAGTGTAGAATGGGTGAAAGACTCCACCGTGTTTGCGTTTGCTCTGGCAGTGTACAGCTATACAGAACCAAATGGACACAGCAGTTCCTTAAACACACACATACATAATATAGCACAGTGCAATAAGGGGTGAAAATCTAGTTTTGTAGACTACGATTGTCTGGTTTGGGGACAAGTTTAGTGACCTTTATTGAGTGTTTTTGCTTGTAGCAGTTCAGCTAGCCTACATGCTAGCTTGCTTCCTCAGAGCTAGTTTTAGCTATTAATTTAGCCATATTCACCCTGATGTTATACATCACTATTGTTGTAAAGACCAGATGAAGACCTGTGTGGCATCTAAACATCCACCACTTCAATAAAAAATAATTCCTGGAAGCTATAGTGCAGAGGCCGAGATGTTGAAGAAAGGGGGCTTTGCTTGAAGTCGATTACCTCCGGAAGAGGAGGAGGGAACTACGGGGGTACTACACTTTTATGTAATGGAAACCGGAAATATTTTGGGTGCTGGGCCATGCAAGGCTTTGCCGGACTACCAGTCAAAATGTGGTATCTCCCAGGGACCCAAACAAAAACAAACAAACAAAAAAAAACATCATGAATCAATCACATAAGCCCTATTTCAAAATGTCCAGAAAATGTTTTCTGGTTCGTTTTTCTGAAATGGTCTGTTTATTTTGAAAACCTTTTGAAACAAATGTTTTAATAATTTGTTTTAAGTATGGTTAAGAAAAACCTGGATATTTGCTTGCACAATCCGCAAAAATTGGGTCATGACCCCTTTTGGGTCACTAGAGTCACGACCCTGTGTTTGGAAAACAGGGCTCTGGTGGACCAGCACAGTTGACTGGGTCCTTAAGTGTTGTTTCATAGCAATCCTCTGTAATGCTGAAGCAGTCTCATTACTGCCTTTCTGCTGCCCAGCCTTGTAAACACAGCCTGGAAAGGCCTAGCATAGCATTTTTCTCTGCTCTGCTGCTCAACAAAAAAAAGCATGTTTGGACTGCTTCTGTGGTTCCCGCTGTTTAAATCGTAGCAAGAGGAATGTGTCTAAATGGCAAATGCCTGGGAGAACGTGAGAGTGTATCAGAGACGGTGGGTGGGGGTACATTAACTGTAAGTGTTCGCAGATGTTAGTGAAAGTTCATCAGCTCTGTATTCTTCACTGTGGAAAAATAATTCCCTGGAAAACCTTTAGCCACCGGAAGCCAGATCCGCCATGCTTCCCCTCTTCCCCCATTAATTATGTTTTTGTGGCCTTGAGCGACGCGGCCAGTCATAGTAGCACTACACAAGTCCTAGTCCTAGTCAGACATATCTGCCACTCTGCTGTTGTCTATGTACAAGCCTCTCAACGTACTTCTATTCTATTTAGGGTTTTTTCTTACCCCTTTTAGCAGGGTTCTTCAACGTTTTCAGGCCAAGGACCCCTTAGTTGAGAGAGAGATGAAGCAGGGACCCCCACAACCTTTCAGAGATTCCATATAGTTTCGTTTGACAGCACAATCATCTGTGTATTTTGTGTTTTCAGATATTTACCACTTGAACCGTCAATACTTTATAAACTTGACCTTTCACTCTGTACTTGGTCTGCTCTTTTTCCCCTCTACACTAAACCTCTTTGCCGAAAATGGCCGATCTACAAGCTCACAACACCTCGCAGCGCGAGGCGTTGTGAGCTTGTAGATCTGCTATTGTTGGCTACAGTTCTCAGAATATGGACACTAGGATTCAGGTTGTTAATATGAAAAGGATTGGAAGACCCCCTGTAGTAACTCTGAGGACCCCCTGTTGATGAACATAACCATTTTTCAACTTTGAAAGTAGTTATTTTAGTCAAATGACACTGTTGTGCAATGGAGTATAAAGCAGACTCCATGAGTTGTGGCTGCTGTTATAATTTAGTAATTATGACAGCACAGTCATTGAATAATTTCTTTCTTTCTTTCTTTTTTTTCTGTTGCTTGGAGTAGTTGACGCTTGCATTAAAGCATTAGAGTATGTTCACTATCCGTAGCGTGCACAGACACTTGGTGTTGCTGGCAGCCTTTCTGTATACAGGGATACATTTTGGGGGAGAAGTATAGCCTAGCTCAGCTATACCATCCACCCATGTTAAAACAAGGAGGGGATATACTGCAGTTAGATAGCTGCATTAGTATATAGGCTGGCTATGCCAGGCTAGGAGAAGTAGGCCATACAGTTGGTCAATCTTGATCAGTTCTCCCCCCTCCTTTTTGTGAGCTTGTAGATCTGCTATTTTTGCATGTGAGAGACTGGCACGTAAATATAAATATGGCTTTGCTGTCATCATGTACACGGATACTTTCATCCCAAAGGGGCAGATTGTCTGTTGCGTCCTGGACACACTGCCACTGAAAATAATTGTGGTCCACTTTGTGGAGTAGCTGCTTTTATCCAGTAGCACTATGTCTAAGTCCGCCAAGCACGGCAAGCTAACCGGCATGTGGTGACCTTGGCCAGGCCACATTGAGTTGAAATGTACACCGACTATTTCATAATAACTGTAGCTCTGCCAAGTTGCACCCTCTGTCTTTACCCTCCACTCCTCTCTGACTGACTGACTGACTTGGATACAGACAGGCAAGCATAAACACACTGTGCCTACTGTAACCTCCGTCCGTACCCTATGGGCACCTGGGTAATCACACCGTAAAAGTCACCTCTGTCACGGTGCCACCTTGCCACCACCAGGCACCTAAAATATATGGACCATAGCTCGATGCTATGCACGGACAATCATGTTCACAGATGCTAACTTAGACAAGACAAGAGGCACCTGACTTGTTACCAGTGGAGATGTTGAATGACAATGCTTTACTTTGCATCATCAGTGACAGTCACAGATAAAAGATTTCTTTAACAAATAATATATCACAATATTTACACTGCGTCATTCCACAGTAATCAAGAAAGTTACAGGACTCAATAATACCAAATCTTTAATCTGTTGACATTTGTGTGTATGTATGGTATGTTTTTGCGTGCTGCTCAGTAAGCTTGACATGGTTTGTTTTGCCTCTCTCTCTTTCTCTCTACAGAGAAGCAAGGTCCGGAGCGGAAGCGCATTAAAAAGGAGCCTACCAACACCCGGAAGGCGGGCTTGCCGTTTGGTATGGGGATGCCAGGGATCCGGGCCGGGTACCCCCTCTCCGAGCGGCAGCAGGTGGCCTTGCTCATGCAAATGACAGCTGAGGAGTCCGTCAACAGTCCAGGTGCGTGCTTGTAATGGAGGCCACGTCGTCCCTGGGGGTCAGTGGTGGCTGACAAGGAACACAGTAACATCCTCAGTGTTAGCTGAACTCTGAGAGTTACAATACATTTGTAGACTCTCAGAGTTACAAATGGCTGCATTTAACACTGAAGATTTTATGGTGAGGGAGGGGATCTGTGTGTGTGTGTGTGTCCGTGCAAGGTGGGTGGGTGGCATTTGTGGTTAATCATAAGGGTCCGTGCATAGGGGTCAAATCGTATGCTGCTGGCGTGACTGCAACGCGCCTCTGTCACTCATCGCCCGCCTGCCACACCATTTGTGCCATGCTCCACTGAAGAACAGACCCTGCCGCTTAATTAGATTTCAATTATACAAGATAACCCTCATCAATTCACATTATGGCGGCACTGTGTACATCTGGTGTCTTCATTCCACATGCGTCGAGCCTAGTTGTTTTGTGTCGACAAACATTCGCACTCTTGTTTATAATTGCGTTATTAGTTTTTTGGAAAACAGCACGAACAAATTATGGGGGGAAATGAAAGTAATGTCCCCAGTGGTATTGTGTTGGTGTGAGACTGACTAATAGTGCAATTTCTGTGTGTGTGCCAAACTGCATTACATTCAGGGTCCTTTCAATTATTGCTTTGTTTTTTCATATCTGATCTGGTTCCTGATGTTAGATTAATTCAGCTTTTCGGTGATCGATTTTGGGTTTCTATCGTCTAGGAATTTCTCTCTGATAGGAATAATAACAATTATTCCTTATATTAGTGGAACACTAAATAAAATTGTGTGTACAGTACACATTTCAGAAGCCTACTGTAGCATGATATGTATGTGCTACACTATGTATATTCATTCCATTAGTGTATGCCTGAAGGAATGCCCATAGATTAAGTGAGTTTCAAATAGCATTTGGGACAATAGCTGTGGAAACTCAATAATGTAAATGTGATTAAGGCTTGGGTTTAATCTTGTAAATGTGATGAAATGAGCTCTACTGAAGTTGGCCCTGCCACTTGGCTGCTGATTTCTAGACCTAGATTGCCCCCTACTGGCTAGGAGGGGTTCACACCATTTGTTTTTGTCTGTTGTCATCTACAGCCATGTATATTTGCACGTTGATATTATTGTTATTAGAATATGTGTAATATATCCACCTGTTTCCGCGGGAGTTTACTGGAGATTATTTGGACCTGTTTGGACCACACTTTCGGTTTAACAGCAGACATACAAGCTCACGTCGCGTCGCAGATGCAAACGTTGTGAGCTTGTAAATCACACTCGGCTGCGGCGCCGGAAGCTCGGTACAGCGTCTGCGCAATGCACTATGGGGCGTTGGAAAGTCGTGGAGATATATATATATATATATATACATATATACATATAGATGTATGTATGTATATATATATATATATATATATATATATATATATATATATATATATATATATATATATATATATATATATATATACATATATACATATAGATGGATGGATGTTGTGCTCGAAATTATTCAACCCCCTCTGAAGATTAGGTTCATTAGTGTAGCCACTTTTCCTTTGACTTTTAACTTGTGAACTATGCTCAAAACTGTACTTTTAGGAACATTCGGTGCCTTTGCAATTGTTTTATATCCTTTACCTTTTGTAAACTCTTTAAAGGACAATAGGTAAAACTCTTGTGCGCTGATTAAGTAATTTATGTTTATTTTTGATTAAAATGATTGGGTTGAAATTACAGTAACCGGGTTGAATAACCACATTACTTCTGATCATAGATTAGTGTTAATATGACAAATACATGCTCAGTCAAGACCTCAGAATTAGTCTTTTAATAACTTTTAATAACATAAATATTATTTGAATAACTTTTAATGTTACACATAAGGATGGTTGGTAGACAATCAAGCAATGAATGTTCCTAAAAGTACGGTTTTGAGGATAGTTCACACGTTCAAAGTTAAAGGAACAGTGGCTAAACTAATAAACCAAACTTTCAGAAGGGGTTGAATAATTTCGAGCACAACCATACAGATGGATGGATGGATGGATGGGTGGATGGATGGGAGTAGTCATGCTTTCACCCCTGGCTGTATGTTTATCTTTCTGTCCGGGGTTAATCTTGCAAACATCAGGATTGATCAGTGCCATAAATCTGCACACTGCCAAGTCATTTTATAATGACTGTGTGCACCTTTCTATTTATTCCTTGTTTGTTTGTTTTAAGTTAAAACATGGAACATGTTCTCTCTACTTGCTTCTGTTTAACACCGTTGTCTTTTTACATCTGTGCAGACTCAACACCAAAGCACCAGACACAGTCCAACATGGGTCAGAAGGGAACGCCAAACTCTGCATCTAAAACCAAAGACAAAGTAAACAAGCGGAATGAGAGGGGGGAGACTCGGCTGCACAGGTCAGCGATCCGCGGAGAGGCACGCCGCATCAAGGAGCTCATCAGTGAAGGGGCTGATGTGAATGTAAAAGACTTTGCAGGTGAGATGCCCTGGCCTGCACGCTTAAAAACCCTCTAGCATTGGAGAAACAAACTACAACTCTACTTGGTACACCAAATCTCTTTGGCAAAAATAGCCGACCTACAAGCTTGTTTTGAGCTTTTAGATCAGCTGTTTTTGGCGAATGCTGGGGTTCAAGTGTTTAATGGTACCAGTTCATAACATCACTGTAAACTGTAAGAATCACGGAAAACCTGTATGTCCAAAACGGTTACTTTTCAAAAGAGCCTGTGTTCCAAAGGATCCAATGTAATGTAATCTTATAAGATGTTTTAATACTTTTCATTGGTTTAATATTTATAAAAACCCACACGCAGACTTAACCACTTTAACTTTCCAAATCTTTCAGAAATGGCTAAAACTGATCTGCATGCTCATAATGCGTGCCATAGTGACGTTGAGCTTTTTTTTTTAGCTCTCTCCTGTGTGACACTGCAGCGTAGTATGACAGTGAAATATGGAAATAAGGTTTCTGCTCGACAGTGACGATAATGAATGCTTCTATCCCTTGTCACACATACCCAGGCTGGACTGCATTGCATGAGGCGTGCAACAGGGGCTACTATGATGTGGCCAAGCAGCTGCTGGCAGCCGGGGCAGAGGTCAACACCAAGGGTCTGGATGATGACACCCCTCTACACGATGCATCAAACAACGGACATTTCAAGGTTAGAATGAACATTTCCCCTAAATTAGGCTTCTGTATATTTGTATTTATTGATACGTGGATTTATTGCAGGGGTCTTCAGCGTTTTCTGGCCATGGACCCCTTAGCTGAGAGAGAGATGAAGCAGGGACCCCCCAGATTCCATATAGTTTCATCGTTTGACAGCACAATCATCAGTGTATTTTGGATTCATGTCAATTTGTGTTATCAGATATGTAACCACTTGAACCATCAATACTTAAAGGACAACTTTGTTTTTTTACAACAAGGGTTCATATTTTAGATTGTAATTAGAGAAAAGAAAAAGTGAGTTTTAAAATGTTTTCATTTGCTTCGTTCTATTGTTTTACCGCGTTTACCGTGCTAAAATGTGGGGCATGCGTATGCATGGGGGCATGCGTACAAGTGGCTAAATATGTCTTTTTAGACACAATAAGCCAGCAGTTTCTTTATTGCTATTTACAGTAACACTTCTAGCCCCCATAAGTCACATCCAACCATGAAAGGTTGCGTTGTATCTTGGGAATGGGCTTATTCTGTGTAAAATGACATATTTAGCCACTTGTACGCATGCCCCCAACCACTGAAATAAGAATCTCTAAAACAATAGAAAGAAGTAAATTAAATAATTTTAACACTCATATTTTATATTCTTTAATTACAATCTAAAATATGAACCCTTGTTGTAAAAAACTAAAGTTGTCCTTTAATAAACTTGACCTTTCACTCTGTACTTAGTGTGCTATTTTTTCCTCTCTACACCAAACCTCTTTGCCGAAAATAGCCGATCTACAAGCTCACAACACTCACACTTAAGTTCTCAGAATATGGACGCTAGGGTTCAAGTGGTTACTATGAAAAAGGTTTCTATCACACAAAGATTTGAAGGACCCTCTGTAGTAACTCTGAGGACCCCCTAGGAGTTCCGGTCCCCCTGTTGAAGACCCCTGATTTATTGTGTGGATCTCATGTCTCTTACATTCTGTAATCATTGGCTGTTGTTTTTTGTAGGTGGTTAAGTTGCTTTTACGGTATGGAGGGGACCCACGTCAAAGCAACCGGAGAGGCGAAACGGCATTGAAGGTTGCCAACTCCCCGACTATGCTGAATCTGTTGTTGGGGAAAGGCACTTACACCTCCAGTGAAGAGAGTTCATCGGGTATGTAGGCTTTCTTAACTTTCATCGTCATGTGAATGACCACTGATATTTTGCACAAGCCTTTATGGAAAGAGGAAAGCAAATTGTCGATTTGAATTGTTTATTGATTGTACTTTGTCTTCTCCTCAGAATCGTCAGAGGAGGAAGACGCCCCATCGTTTGCCCCATCCAGCTCTGTCGATGGCAATAACACAGACTCAGAGTTTGAGAAGGGCCAAAAGCTGAAAGGGAAATCGATGGACCCTCCCAAATCTGCCACCACACCCGTCAAAGACGAATATGAGTTTGATGAGGATGATGAGGAAGAACGCGTCCCGCCTGTGGATGACAAGCACCTCTTAAAGAAGGACTTCCGTAAGGAGCCCACCACGCCCACCACGCCCGTCCCTAAGACGGCCAACAGCCTCGTCGCCATACCCAAGATGGAGGTCAAAACCTATTCCAAAAGCAACTCGCTCACACCAAAGAAAACTGTTCGACGGATTATCTCTGACAGTAACAGTTCTGACGAGGACGACAGGACATTGTGTTTTACGCCAACGCCCGCGCCTCGGCAACAGGCCCAGCCAACTAATACTAAGACCAGGGACTCTACCACACTCAGCTCCAAACAGCAGAAAGATAAAAATAAAGTAAAAAAGAAGCGGAAGAAGGAGACAAAAAATAATGTCAGTAAAGAGGTCCGGGTTGGTAAAGTCAATGACAAGTTCTGCACATCAGACTCTGAATGCGGTGACATGGAGAGTGAGGACTCGAATAAGGGCTTGAATAGTATAAAAGACTCCTCCACTACGAGCCTAAAAGAATCCTCTGGCTTTAACGCATCCTCCTCTTCCTCTCATGGTAACCTGAACTCTCAGAAACAAGCTCCATCACTAGCAGAGCAGCACCCTAAGCAGTGGAGGACAGACGGTTGGAAGACTGTGTCGTCACCTGCGTGGTCAGACGTCAGCTCCCTGTCCGACTCGGTCAGGACACGGCTCTCCAGTGAATCTGACTACTCCTCGGCAGACTCCAGTGTAGAGTCTGTCAAACAGGTGAAGAAGAAGGCACAGGAGAACAAGAAGAAAAACAACAATGTGCACAGCAACACGCTAGACAAGAAGGACTTCTACAAGAACTCCAATGCAGACAGTACAGTCTCGAAAACGGACGTAGATGGTAAAGTATTGAAAAAACATAAGGTGAAGCACAAGCACAAAAACAAAGAGAAGGAAAAGGAGAAAGCCCCCAGTCTGGTGCTCAATCAAGATATGAATGAGAAGTTTGTCAAAAGCTACTCTTTTGATTTTGATGATTCAAGGCAAAAGTCATTAATTGTCGAGAGTGAATCTCCGGCTGAAAGCAAGGTCAAGTTGTCCAAACATGAAAAAGACCATTTGAAAAAGGAGGATCGGATCTCTAAAGCCAAGTCTGAGGACAAGGACTGGTCATCCGGAAAAGATTTACAGAGAACTGTCAAGGAGGAGAAAAATAAGAAGACAAAAGAATCCAACAAGGAGAAGGTCAGCAAAGAGGAGCGGGAGAAGCCTGCGAAAGCTGAAAAAGAGAGAAATGTCAAGGAGAAGGATAAACCTAAGGAGGACAAACAGAAGACTCACAAAGAGGACAAAAAGAAGAAGTCCAAGGAGAAGACCTCGTCAAAGGCAGACAGGAAGGGTGAGCCTAAAGAGGAGAAACATCTAAAGGTGGACAAGGAGAAAAATTCCAAGGAAGAGAAGGAAAAATCTAAAAAGGAGAAGATTCAGAAGGAAGAGTCTGAGTATGAAGGCTATGATGTCAACAACCGCTTCCTAAACCTGGAAGACACCAAGCTCAGTGCCTCAGACGACCACCATGACAGATGGGCCTCAGACATGTCCTCTGATTCCTCCCTCTACGAGGAGGACAGCTGGGATGCTCCTGTAAAGGAGTACAAGGAATACAAAGCAAACAACGCTGTAAAACTTATTGTTGAGACAGTGAAAGAGGAAACTAGAAGGAAGGAAAACAAAGTCAAAGATAAAAAGTCCGATCATGCTGAGAAACGAGCCGAGAAAGAAGTCCCAATCAAGAAGAAAGAGAAAGACTCCTCAGAAAAGGTAAATGAAAAGAAAAAGGACTGGGTGGAGAAACAGAAACTGAACTCCGGCCACTCGGTTGAAAAGGAAAAGAAGCGAAAGGAGTCAACAGAGGCTATCAAGGAGAAGAAAGAGAAGGACTCTGTGGACAACAACCGAGAACGTAAAGACTCTTACGAGTTTACGAAAGAGAGAAAGGATGCAAAAATCAAGCAAGAGTCTGTGAGGGATGACTATGGCAACGATGCTTTCTTCAAAGACATGGAGTCCACTGGCAAAACATCTGATTTCAGAGAGAGAAATCACTCTGGAAAAGAGAAAGAAAAGAAGGGAGACGGAGCCGAGAAGAGAGAGAAGACAAAGCCTGACAAGCACAAAGAGAAGCCTAAAGACAGAGCAACTGATCAGGAGAAAGAGAAGAGTGAGAAAAGCTCTGCAGAGAAGGCTGTCAAGGCAGAGAAAGACACTGACCGGGGCTCCAAAGACAAGAAGGAGGGAGCCAAAGACAAACATAAAGACTCTCACAGCAAAGACAAAGACCGCAAAATGTCTGCAGAGCAGACTAAGGACAAAAAAGAGAAGAGCTCTCAGGATAAGCATGCTGACAGGGAGAAAGACTTCCTGGAGGTAAAGAAAGAGGAGAGGAAACCTGAGAAGGTCCGGGAGAAAACCTGGTACAAGATAGCTGATATTTTCACTGATGAAAGTGATGATGAGGAAGAAGGCTACAATGGGGGTGTGGCTAAGTTAAGCGACTCACTTGGTCTTTCTGACTCTCACAGGAAGGACTCGACACCTGATCAAGATGAGCTAGACCACTTTCCGTCAGAAAAAGTTAGAAAATACTCAGTCGAGACCAAACATGTGACAGAAAAGGCAAAAGAGAAAGAACACAAAGATAAGAAGAAGGAAAAGGCTGGATTTGACACAGGCAAGGAGAGGAAAGGCTCCCTTGAGAAACATAACAAAGACAAGAAAGACTCTGTTGATGCGAAACACAAGGACAGGAAAGACAGAATGTCAGTGGACTCAAACCAAGACAAGAAAAATAAACAGAAGCTGCTGGACAAGAGGGACGTGAGTGAGGAGAAGGCAAAGAGCAAATATAAGGACAAGCAGGACCACTCAAAGGAAAGGAAACCCTCAAAAGGCAGTGGCGAGAATGAGAAGTCCCTCCTGGAAAAACTGGAGGAGGAAGCCATGAATGATTATAAAGATGACTCTAATGATAAGAACAGTGAGATGTCCTCAGACAGCTTCACTGACCGGGGACATGAACCAGTCCTTAGTAGTTACTATGACTCCTCCATCAGCCTCCCAGATGTCCCTGAGGAGAGGAGAGACTCTCTGTCCATTTCTACGCCACAGGATAAGTTCAGAGAGAAAGAGAGACACCGGCATTCCTCTTCCTCCTCCTCTAAGAAAAGCCATGACAAGGAGAAGGAAAAGATCAAGAAGGAGAAAGTGGACAAGCGTGATAAGGCAGAGGAGATTAGAGAGTCCTATGGGCGTAGAGAGAGCCTGCCCCTTGAGAAGGAGCCCATGCCTCTAGAGGCAGACCCTTATACGTTCCCGTATGGGTCAAAGGCCGACGGAGAAGACGAATTTGACAAGACTTTGGAGTTTGAGAAAGAGATGTCCAAAAAGGATAAAGTGAGTAGTGTCATCAGTGACAAGATGAAGGACAAAAAGAAAAAAGAGAAACACAAGGAGAAAATAAAAGAAGAAAAGCATCAAAAGTACACTGATGGCTTCGGGTCATTCAAACACTCCAAGGAGGATGTCAAATCGGGGCTGAAAGAAGGTTCACAGGTCACTGCTCTGAAAGACCGGTCAAAAGAAGAAAGCCCGAAGTTTGACCTGAAAAAGGACAGAAATAGGGATGCAGTAGAAAAGGACAACAGGCTGGACCACACAAAGTCCAAGGTTAAGGAGGAGAATGAAAAACTTACTCAATCTAAAGACCCTGTGCGGAAAGATATCCGCCCACGTGAAAAACTTCTGGTGGATGGTGATCTTAGACTTACCAGTTTTGGTCAGATGTTAAGTAAGAAAGACCAGGAGATCGAGGAGCGCCACAAGAAACATAAAGAAAGGATGAAACAGATGGAAAAGCTGAGGCACAGATCTGGGGACCTAAAACTCAAGGACAAAACCAAGTCCGCAGAGGAGGTGAGGAAAAACCGCAATGAGCTATCAACAAAGAAATCTAACAACCTGGAGTCTGCACTCAAGGAGAAGAAGCTGAAGGATGTCTGTCTCCCATCCCAAATGATGTCTCCTGACAGGAAGTCCCAGCCCATCGACAGCCAGAACTCCAAGGACTGGCTGGCTGGCCATCAAATGAAAGAAAACCTCCCTGCCTCCCCCAGACCAGACCAAAACAGACCAACAGGTGTCCCCACGCCGACGTCTGTCATCTCCTGTCCCAGCTATGAGGAGGTCATGCAGACTCCTCGGACCCCCTCCTGCAGTGCTGAAGATTACCCTGACATCATGTTTGATGTTGACTGCCAGAACTCATCAGCTATGACCATGTCAATGAATGCCTGCTCACCATCCTTCTTTGAAAGGTATTAAAAAATACACAATCATATTACTGTTACAAGCACTCATATAGAATGACAGCTCATGTGCCTAATTGCTACCATTATATATTTGTTTTATTATTATAAACCCTAACAGCCTCCCCTTCTTTCTGTCTGTTTGTTTTCTAGCAGGTACTCTAACTCATCCCATAGTTTCCAGGAGGGCACTTGTCTGACCCCAGCTAAGAACCTCCAGCTTCCCCTTGTCAGCCGCTCTGCGTCATCAGAGGTCCGTCGACCCTTGGAGGATGAGTTCAAGGCTGATAAGTTCCTGCGACAGCAGAGTGCTCAAGGGGGTTCTGAGTTTGACGCAGTGGCCTCTCACCCACCAGAGGAAAAACCTATGGACAGACTGGACTGTATGTCCCCACCCTACTTCTCCCCCATGATGCTGTCGCCACGAATGGAGTCGGCTCACCCAGCCCCAGACGCAGCAGCATCCACCCACTGCCCGGAGAGTGAACACCTCCCCGAAAGTGTATACAACAATTTCTTACTCAAGCCCTCCACACCCATTCACAGGCCGGACCCGCAGGAGCCCTGCTTGGACATTGCTGCCCCGCCAACTCCAGCTCCTGCTGCTCTTCCACCCCTGGACATCGATGACATCTCGGAGCCTCACCACAGCGAGCCCAGCCTCATCCCTTCAGACCCCGTTAGTGGCACTGACTACCTGCCCTCCGTTACCGAAGAACAGGAGGAAGACGAGGAGGAGGAGGAGGAGGAGGAAGAGGAGGAGGAGGAGGAGGAGGAGGAGGAGGAGGAAGAAGAAGAAGAAGAGGAAGATGAAGGTGATGGCGATTTGGAAGAGAGAGTAGATGGAGATCATTGTCCAGCCGAGGAGCCAGAGCAGGCAAGAGAATTGTGCTCCTTCTCGCCTCAGGTTGAAGACCCTCTTAGGAAGAGCTGGCCTGCGGAGTCCCCAGAGCGACAAGCACCAGAGGTCCACCAGCTCACCCCTACACATCCTCCATCCAACCTGGGTGAGAACTCCTGTGACCACAGCATGGGCTGGAACTCTGAGATCCTTCTCAAATCTCCCCACAGGACATATGGGGAGATAGAGGCTGCTGTCTCCAAGATCACCAGCCCTTTCTCCCATTCAGATGGGGAAATGCAGCATATGCCCGGCCACCCCTCTGTGACTCCCCCGTATGCCTCCTACTCCAGGTCGTACCCGGAGGATGTACCCGACACAGACTTTGATGAGCAGAAGGAGGCGGTGGCCGACATCCCCTCTCCAGAGAGGCCTGACGCGGCTCTAGACTGTGAACCTAACTACATGAATACGTCGTCCTCCTCCACTAGGCTGGAGTCCTTCTTTGCAGACTGCAACAAGTCTAGCACTGAGGAGAGCCACCAGATGGACACAGAGCCACCATGTGTGAATTCAGACAGCAGAGCCACTTCCCATGGCTTCAGCACCACTGCTGAGAACCACATGGCTCCCGCTGTGGGCCATGAGCCTGTGGTCCCTTGGGCAGACCCTGTAGACCCTTTCTCTGCAGCTGTGGATGAACTGGATGACTTGGGACCTTTCTCTCTGCCAGAACTCCCCCTCCCAGACAAGGCAGAGGAAGCTGAGGCTCGAGAACCAGAACTAGCAGACCACACCAAAAGCATGCCAGCCCACATTCGACACACCATCACAGACCGTGAAGATCCGGACTTACTGGAGCTGGACTTACCGAGCCTGGCTAAGGCTCCGTGCCCCTCTCTAGGTTCAGAGTTAGGGGAATCAGCGGGGCAGGATTTGGTCGTTCCCTCTCCAACTACAAACTTCCAGCCAGAGTTGGAGCCTGAGCCTCAGAGTGTGCCAGTCAACTGCTCACTGTCCCTTAAACAGCAACAGATTGGCGTGTTGGAGGGCAAAGGGTCGTACGAAGCACCTGATGAGACGCATGGCGACATGCTGTATTCACCGGTGAACTCTGATGCCAGCCAGCTGCATCACAGGCACATTCAGTCCCTTTCTGATTTACAGGTCCCACTGGATCCAGTGGCTGTTGTCAAGCCAGTCCTGAGACAAGAGCAGATGCCTGAGCCTGCAGTGGGACCAGTGTCCTGCAGTCCACTCCCTCAACTCCCAGTGGCAGTCACCATTTCCAGTACAGTGGACCTGTCAGACTCTCAGGAGGCTACGTCCAAGCTAACGGTCACCCTGACCGCCGTCTCCACCACTGAAGTCCCCAAGAAGGTGGAGGAGATCCCTCAGAGGATGACCCGCAATCGTGCCCAGATGCTGGCCAATCAGAGCAAGCACAATCCCCCAGCTCCTGTCACAGCCGCTGTCTCTCCTTCCAGTGTGACGGCCTTGTCTGCTGTTACGACCCCTGTGACAACAAGCCCGACCGTAAGCATTAGCATTACCCCGGCTCCCGTTCACACCCCGACCCCCATCTCAGCCCCTTCCTGCCTGTCCATAGAGAAGGATAAGGAGCCAGTGGTCAGTCTCTCCTTGACCTTACCCAGCTCCACCCCGGCAGTGGCCGCGCCCACTTTGAGCCCTAATCCTACCCCAGTGGTCGTCAGCAAGACCTCAAAAGGTCGTCCACTGCCTGTGGAGGAAGAGGAGTCTCAGACGCAGCACCCGCGGAAGAGGAAGTTTCCTCGTTCGGCCGGGCAGCAGGTCCAGGTGCAGCTGGTCAACACGACCATGCAGCAGACCAGGGAGATGATCCAGCAGACCTTGGCTGTGATCGTCAATGCCATCAAGCTGGACGACATTGAGCCCTACCACAGCGACCGCTCCAACCCTTACTTTGAATACCTGCAGATCAGGAAGAAGATTGAGGAGAAGAGGAAGATCCTGTGTTACATCACTCCCCAGGCACCGCAGTGCTATGCTGAATATGTCACCTACACAGGCTCATACCTGTTGGATGGAAAGCCCCTCAGCAAGCTGCACATCCCTGTGGTGAGTACCAGTCCTGGTTCCCTTTTCTACAAAACACATTAACTTAAAATAGCTGAAATTACACATCATTTTATATTGTTCACACAACTAGATGGCTGACAGTAGAGCACATCAGGAGTGCTTTCTAGACGTACAATTTAGTTTGTTTTTTTTGCAAACTTTCTGTAAATGAACAGTGAGGTGACATAGGTGATATTTGTAAACTTTACCGTATTGTGTTTTGTTCACAGATTGCTCCACCACCATCGTTGTCAGAACCTCTGAAGGAGCTTTTCAGGCAGCAGGAGGCGGTGCGGGGAAAGCTGAGACTACAGCACAGCATTGAGAGGGTAGGTCATACATGTGCTTAGATTTTGCTATTGTTTCCTCAATCCATGGCTCTGCACCCCGCTTTCATCCACATGGGCACACACACACACACACACACACACACACACACACACACACACACACACACACACAACTTGATGAAAGATACAAGAATCAAAGTAATAGAAAAGTTTGTGCATGGAGTGCAATCAGAAATCTCGTATTTCTCTAATGAAGCAACTTAGCCGCAAATTGCAACACTAAATTTGTTTTTAATTTGGTGAATCTAGGGTTGCAATACCTCCCATAGGGATTCAATGCATCAAAACAGTTTTTTTTATCTGATACGTTCTATGGAAAGCTTGCATTATGCTCTTTCTATCTGCAAAGTGTTTGTTTCAGAAAGATCCACCATAGACATGTTATGAGTTACTTTCTGTCAAGAAATCCGAGCAGACATTTTTTTTGTGTTGGACTTTAGAAGTGCTTGTCTTCAATGCCACAACGTCCTATTGCCTCCTGCATTAAGTGACATTTAGAACCAGGTGGTACACGTTGAGTGACTTCCCACGAGCGCTTCCAAACTCCAATACTTAGAAAAAATTATCACCCGAACTGAATTTCTAGACAGAAAGTAGCTCATAACATGTCTATGGTGGATCTTTCTGAAACAAACACTTTGCAGATATAAAGAGCATAATTCAAGCTTTCCATAGAGCCACAATATTGGCGAGTTGTTTAATACAATCAGATAGCAAAAACCTGTTTTGATGCATTGAATCCCTATGGGACGTATTGCAACCCTAGATTCATCAGATTTAAAAAATAATCTAGTGTTGCAATTTGCGGCTAGAAGCAACTCTGATCATTTCTGTACAACTCACACAGTAACTTTGTTGATCGAAAACCATTTCCATTAACTGAACGAGCTCTCTCTCTCCCTCTCTCTTTCTCTCTCTCTTTCTCTTTCTCTCCGTCTCTGTTAACAGGAAAAGCTGATTGTGTCGTGTGAGCAGGAAGTCTTGCGGGTCCACTGCAGAGCGGCCAGGACAATAGCCAATCAGGCGGTACCATTCAGTGCCTGCACCATGTTGCTAGACTCTGAAGTGTACAATATGCCAACAGAGAGCCAGGTGGGACAGGGGTTTGATTTACACTGCTGGATTCCAAAGCAGTCAACAACACATTATGAGTGTTCAGTCTGAAACCATATAATTTATCAGCTATTCTTTGCTATTCTGTGCTCCCAGGGGGACGAGAACAAGTCTGTGAGAGATCGCTTCAATGCTCGGCAGTTCATTTCCTGGATCCAGGATGTGGATGACAAATATGACCGCATGAAGGTACATGTTAGAATATTTAGATTCACTTTGCTATTACACTGCCATTCTCATTAAGAATCAACTGATACCTTTTTATAGTATTTGAATCTTGAAACCACTTTGTTTTTTCTCTTCCCCCAGACATGTCTGTTAATGAGGCAACAGCATGAGGCGGCCGCCCTCAATGCGGTGCAGAGAATGGAGTGGCAGCTCAAGGTGCAGGAGCTGGACCCTGCAGGGCACAAGTCCCTCTGTGTCAATGAGGTGCCCTCCTTCTATGTGCCAATGGTCGACGTCAATGATGACTTTGTCCTGTTGCCGGCATGACACACCCGTTCTTATAGAGAGATAGCGAGCAAACTACTTGTGCATCACTTCTTCTCAAAAAGACTTCGTTGAACAGAACGAATGGAAAGGGCTAGCGAGTTTGAAAGAAGACTTTAGCAAGCAAAAAACTATATATTATATAGAAAAACAAAAGTAAAGACAAAAAAAACTTGCTTACAGTTCCCTTCCGCGAGAAGAGGAAGCATCTTTTTAATCGGGGAAAAAGAAAATACACACAACTTGCACTTTCGTCCTCGGAAGTTTTTATGCTTTTGTTTGATCAGAGTTAGACGAGCAAAAAAACAGCTTTTTTGCTTTGTAGCTCTGAGGGCGGGACACAACTCCCCAGTGCTCAGTTAATGAGAGAGGGGGATAGAGTTCTATTTTCTGCATTTTGTTTTATGGTCCCCGCTTTAACAGACCCACCACAATACGGCACGGTGGGAGCACCAGAGAGGAGCTCTCCCACTGGTGTGGTGCCTGTCCTGGGGGAGGACTGAGGAGAAGCCTCCCCCTGTAGACCCAGAGCTCCTGGCAGGCCTGGAGAACTAGACAGAGCTCAGTCCTGACCCGGAGGACAGGGACGGAACCTAGGTGTATCACGTGGGATTCTGGATGTATCCCTATAACACGGATGGCTGGGACAGATCGACCAAGCTGTTAAGATCCAGCCTCTGATGGTTGGGGGCCGTCTGACCGTAGAAGCAGAGAAAGCCCCCATTCCGTTTACACTGCTCCATACAAAAGTGCTGCAGTGCCCCGGCAGCACACTGGACTACAGCAGAGGGTTTGCAATGTGTGTGTGAGTGTGTGTGTACACCAGGCCCCAGCGCCGCAAGAGGAAAGACTGTTCGTGCAGCCTCTCAGCCCGGCTAGATGGAGGTTATGAGTGGATTTCTGAGGACAGTCCGGAGCGTTCCTCAGCCACCTTCAGCAGTACTCAGTCCTCCAACACACACTCACGAGACGGCCACGGACTGCAAAAACAACACGGGAAACAAAACTCAACGAATGTTGCGCTTCAAAGAGACATTTACGATTACGGTGGTTCAGAGAGAGGAGAGAAATATTCTTCTTTTTTGTCTATTTGACTTTACTTGGGCATTTCATTGTTTCTGAGGAAGTGACTTGAAACACTACAGAGCCAATATTAGTTTAATGGAAAAAAACAAAACAAAAGAAAACTAAAAAAAAAAGAAAAGAAAAAAAGTTGTATTCCGTAAATTATGTACAGTTTTTATATTCGTTAACCAATGTATACTTGCTGCCTTCTAGATAATTTATTTTGCCACACATTACTGCACAGTTGTAAATAACTTATGTACTGTAACATCACTCAGTTAAGTGTAAAGAAAAAATAAATGAAAGAAAAATTATCTTTGTATGTATAGTTCACTTTTGGGCAGCACTTTCCCCCCTCATACCCATGGGCCAAAATGTGTACACGATTCTGTCAGTATTTGAAAGTCTCCAGTGCACAGTTGTATGATCCCATCTCTAGATTCTGTCCAGGGTTGGTCAATGCACTTCACCTGGGCTTGGATCACCACACCACACCCTAGCTAAGTTGATCGAGAACTCTTCTGGATTAAACAGGGCCTCCCAGGGGGGCCAAGCGCCGTATAGTCCGTCAGATGTAGCAGAATGGTTATTATGGATTTATTTAAAGAATAGACAGAGGTTTATTATTCATTGCTTTACTACACAATTATATCTGAAAAAATTCAAACCAAGAAAATGCCTTTTTACAGTGGAAAAAATATATATAAGTTACTCAATGTCAGGCAAAGTCATATTTAAATATATCTGGGTGGGATGAGTGTGAGAGATGTCATTCACAGGCAAAACCAACCATTTTTTTCAAAAAGTAGTTTTTTTATGTAGTTTGGACTGAAATCACTTTTGGTCTTTACAAATGTTTTTGTCTGAAACCAACAGGTCATTCAGTCAGCTCTTCTTTCTGCTAGTCATATTGCTTTAGGCAGGAAATCCATATTCATTCAACTTGCTGGCTATTAGCTGGCTTATGACGTGAATTGGACTGATAACTGAGGGATATCGACTGCAATGGAAAGGCTTCATTCCAGAGTTTTTATAGTGTGTTTGTGTTTTGTACACCAGTTTGTCGGCTCCTTATCCAATACTGGAGAACAGCTGATTGTCTAGGTGCTGTTCTGCCTTTGCTCACTGGATGGCACCAAAGTAATGTCCTTTGTGTCAGAAAATGCCAGAACCCTATTGACTTTGCATAGAACCCATGCCCTTTGAGTTAAATTGATGTTTTCACCCGTTAAAAAAAATCTGAATAGCACATTTTAAAATGATCATAATTTTAGATTTCCGTTGAACCCTCCCAGGATAGTTCCATTTAATTGCAGAAAATAGGCTCATATCCATTTCGCTGCATCAGGCAGATACTTGTCACTTCAGCCTTTCCAAGTTCTACCATGACTTACAGAATCTGTAAGGGGTTTGGCTAGTGTTGTCAGGGATATCGAGACGTTAAAATGTTTAGTTGGAGTTGTTTCCTCATGAAGCTCTGTTGTGTGGTGGCAGTTGCCATAATCATGACCTTGTCACGCGGCAGTTAAGAAACTTTAATATCAGTATGAACCAAAAAAGTGGACACAGACATTAAACAGTAGAGGGGAAAGGATTAGCCTGTGCTAAAGTGTTGGGTAGATGTTTTCCTCCTCTTCTTTTTATCCCATTGAAAGGTTGATTTGTAATGATAAACTTGTATTTTTTTTCTGTATTTTTTAGTGGGCCCTGGTTTTAAATAGCTTTCCTGACCTATCACATAGGCTGCCTGTCTGTGTGTGAGAGCTGCTCATGTATCCTGATGGCAATATTCGCTGAAACTTTGTGAAGTTATTTACACACCGTCAGCATTGCTGTGTATGGTATGTCTAGTTAAGTGCAATGGTCGTTGCTATTCCACTGTGCAGGCAAGTTGGCTAGTAATAGAGTCCTGGATATTTTTTTTGAAAGATACACAAATACAGTTTATTATACAGAGATAGCACATACAAATAGCCAGACGTTTGATTTCAAAGCCCTGTTTATTATTTCTTTTGTTAATTTCTTATTTTAATTTTTAATTTTATTTTTAATTTTTTTGGGGAGAAGGGTGTTTATGTCCACAAAATCCTTGGGTATTTTAGCTCAATGTATGTAGTGTTGAAAGTCATCTTGTTTGTCTTGGGAATTGTTTGTTTTGTCTTTTAAATTGTCTTTTTGTTTATCTTCGTGTATGAAGCATAAACACCAGTGGCATGTCAATCACTTTGCTTATGGAGCAGCAGAATGTATAGCGTTACCATGCCCCGACCGACCGCACCCTCACTATTGTTTACAAGACATCAAGTGTGTTTCAGTTTCATGTGTCACATTTTAACAGTTTGAGCCCTGCCTTGTTTTTAACTTTTTTTCTTTCTTTTTTTTTATCATTTATTTGAAACCAGAAAGGCTTGAAATTGTGATGGCTGACAGACGTCATCACGCTTTTGGCAATTAACATCCATCCATGTTGGCTCTCCAGTGTGCAGTTTGTAAATATTCACTTGACGTAAAAAGTGACCACTGGGTAAATTAAAAGCATATTAGTTTCCTGCCCACCCACCGCACCTCAGTCCTCAGATGCACAGTAAAGCACTTGGCCATGCTCACCCAGATATTGGCCGCAGTCAGCAACATGTTACCTCTACTCTACTCAAATTCACTCAGTTTATTTTAGACTTGTTTGTTTGCTAGCTTTTCTTAGTGGACATGAACATCATTTGACCCCCCCCCCACCCCCCACCCCACACACACACACATATAATATCGAATCACGATTTCAAGCCTTTCCCCCTTAGTTTTCTTTTGTTGTTTTTATTAAACCCGGTCTGTAGCTGTTTCTTTGTTCCCTTTTTAGAATGGAAAATGACTAATAAAAGCATGGAGAACTACTCTTTAAATGGTGAGAAATAACCTATTTATTATCTTTTTTTTTTCTGACACCTGTGGTATGTTTTGAGTTGAAGTTGGTCTCCGCTGTGTAAATTTTCCTCCTGTAATGCGTGAAAGAGACATTGTGTACATAGCTTTGTAAATAAACCTCCCAGGACGTTTTGCACCCTTCTCTTTGTACTAGTCTAAAAACTTGCGTAGAATGTGGGGTTCTAACAGCAACGAGACAAGTGCGCTCGCTGCAGGTGATTATGATGTAACAATGTAACTTTTTTTATTTGTACAATGTAGTTTAATTATGTACATATTGTTGGAGCAGCTATTGGGGGGGTTGGGGGGGTGGGGTATGAGGGGGGGTTGTTGATGCTATCGTCAGTGCTGTAAAAGGATCCAGTACTTTCACCTCTAGCTGTTGTTGATTTCCTGCAAAAATAAATGCGAGAAACTGAAAAATGAGGATGGAGAAGAAAAAAAAGACTAAAACTGAAAAGTTAAAATTCAAAATTGTTATTTTCTACAGTTGCATGTACAGAGAGCGCCAGAACTGCTGTTGTTCCTCAGAGATTATGTTCGTTAATAAAACTTTGAAATATTACCACTGGTTTTTCTTTCTTTCTTTTTTTCCCCCTCATGTTTATAGATTATGATGATTATGATGATGGTGAATCAATCCTGAGATTGATTCCTCAGGATAACATGGGAAATATACCATGCATCACAACATCACAAGGTGTATATACAGCCATCATTCAGACTACAATAACTGGTTGATTAGCTACAGTATCTGCCATATAGCTTCTCTTATTCAGTACCTACAGGGCTGTAACTGATAGCTACGTGGGGGAGTGTTTGAGAAGAGAGTATACAAAATAATTATTTATCACAGCCAAAGCAACTTCTATTGATCAATTTCCACTGTACCAGGCAGAAAATGTGCTGATCATATCAGCACATTTTTAGTTTTTACAAAGCCAGATAACTTCTGTTGTCTCATTCCTTATGTCTATGCTAGGGATGTCGGATATTGACTTTTTACCGATAACCGATAATGTCCAACTCTTAATTTCCGATACCAACTGATACCGATATATGCTAATATAATATCTAGCTATCTAGCAGTGATTCTCAACCATTTGAATTTCAAGGACTCATTAGGCTACTGACCCCCCTTTAATGGCATTTATAGGCTTTCATCGCTGGGACCCCAATTTATATCATATTTAGAGTGTACAAATGGAATGGGTCCATTTGGTTCCATTTGTACACTCTAGAGTTACAGACCCATATCGGTCCATTTGGTTCCTAACTAACATTTAGCTAGGGACCCCCTGGAACGCCCTCAAGGATCCCTGAGAGTCCCCAAACCCCACTTTGAGAAGGGCAATCAGCGCAGCAGGCAGTGAAGGGGAGAGATCGGCGGCATTATGATTTTCATTTTTGAAACTCATTGTAACTCAATCAAATTTTTTGGCACACCCATAACTACCATACAGTAAGAACTACTGTTAGAAATGTATGCTAATATCATCCGATAATATCGGACATCCCTAGTCTAGGCTGTTTGTTTTAGATTACTTTGCCTGCCCTGAGCCTGCTATGATGCAGGTGCCCTCACCCCAAACAGGGTAGAGATGGCACAAGCAGGAAGTGGCTGACATATTGTAATGAAAATCATGCTATTTTTGTTTTTATTTTTGTATGCTTGGCCTTCAGCAAGGCAACTGACTCCAGCATTTCCGTGACTGGAATGTCAAGACTGGAGATGTGCACCGCAGAACGGAAGAGCGTGAAAACAGCATGACTCACAGAAATGGTGCCAGACCTGATTTTTTAAACTGCTCAAAATCTGACCTCATCAACCTACTGGGGGCAGACAGCTGACAGCGCAAAGAGGTCGGGTCAAGAGGCATTAGGTTTTGGAACGGGTTGTGGAGGTTTCAGGAGTTATATACGGAAGAGGTCTAAGGTACAGACAGGAAGAGAATGAGACTGTGTATACCCTGGGTGACTGACCATAGCATCGACCATTCACTTTTTATTTATTTTTTCATTTAGATTTATAGAGAAAATGTGATGTGTTGCTTGAAAGAGCATCTCAGTAATATGATTGAGAAACGTAATTGCATGTGTCAACCAGATCAAGAGGCAGAGGTTCCCCATCACTCTACTTAAGCCCAATTCGGATTAAAAAAGCAGACTACCTCTGTGATTATTACAAATCACCTGAGGTCCCTACATAATACTAATCCCGTCCGAATGGGACATACTTCCCACAGATTCCACACACCCAAAGTGAGTTTTAAAAAATGACCAATGACAAAGAATTCTCATACAAACTGGGAGAAATACAACAATCTGTGCAGCAGATTTGTTAACTGTTGCGATAAAAGAAGGCTAGACTACAAAGCATCTATTCTAGACCTACTGCACATCATAAACAGAGCTGCTACCTTTAAACACGTTTTCTCATGCCAATAAAGTTCCTTTGAATTGTTAAGAAATATAGATATTTTTTTTAATATCAAGAAAATCTAGCCAATCTAATACATTATTTTCCAAGAAATGTCTTAACAAACACATTGTTTGTAAAGTCAAACATTTCAAACAGGTTGAAATTCAACCACCAGGCCAGGGAAGCTGTGACAGCTGCAGAAAGTCAGGATACTTGATTCTGTGTTATGCAGCATCATGTGAGGGGTCAAACTATGGGTTTTTCATGGTTCTGAATCCATTGCAAGCATTTGTTTTAGTCCAGAGTCTAGGCTGCACCTTGTGCAGATAGATAGATAGATGCTTTATTTGTCCTTGCGGAAATTCATTTTGCACCAATGCAACCATCAGGACACAAAATCATAATACATAAACAAATACAAAATAATACATTAGAGGGGAACATAGATAGATAGATAGATACCTTTATTATCCCACGGGGGAAATCAGTTTCCCAGAGGCAGCACAGCATTTTAAGGATACAAGTTACAAAGAAGTAAGAAAAAGGAAAAAAAAGTACAGTTGTGTGGGAAAAAAGCAAGGCAAAATAAAAAGAACAATATAAACAAAGTGTCAAAAAGCTGTCCCAATAAAAGAAGAATATATACATAAAGTGTCCAAGAATAATTCAACGCTCATAAGTGTAATGGAAATACAATTTATATTCCCTTTCTGGCTATTGATCTATCGATTATTGAGTTATCGATTATTGATAAAGATTATATATTTAATATTCATCTTACTTCGGTTATATTAATATGACTGTATGCTGATGTTATGAATGTAATATGTAAGCAAGGGAAGTAAATGAGTATGATAATATGTCTTATGAGTTTAGGCCTCAGTGTACTGTGTACACGTAGTTATGCAGCAGCAGGCTCATACAGTAAGGTCAAGTTCACTAGCTATTCCCCTGTAGGCAAGCGGCAGACCCAGACAGCAAGACGACAAGTTAAGGTGTTATGAACGCGAGGAGAATGTTTCTTATATCAGGCGTCAGTATTCTGGCTAGGGCAGTGACTATGGCCTCGGCTTATAGCAGGGGCCTTCCATTCTCAGTCGATAAGAATGGAACACATGTTCATGCAGTAGTTGGTCAGGGTAGTGTCGCCGCTCTCAGTTGCTGAGCGTTGAGCAGCACATTTCATGTTGAGAGAACACATCATTTGGTCAGACAGAAGGAATGTCAGTCCTCAGAATTATCTTAACAATGTGTATGTATCCTTGCAGAATCTGTATTTAAGCTGCCTCAACATCCAGATCGGGGTCAGACTTCCGTTGCCTTTCGAGACAACTGGACCCTGTCCACCTTTCCTTCTTTCATCTCTTTTCCCTTTCTCCTCTCTCCTTTCTATCCTTTACTCTTCTCATTATTATATTACATAGGAATCATTGTCATATTATTGTCATCTGTTGTATTGAATAAATATGCTAAAGACATATCGCTGTCTAACTCTTCATTCTCTCACCGAGGAAATGTTCAATTTCCACAACAATAAGTGTCACATCACACACAAATAGCACTACTCAAAGCACAACTTAACACTGCAGTGCCAAACAAAAGTGTACATAACAGTCAATGCTAAGACAGTGCAAGTATATCACCGCCTTGTCAACACAGCAATAGTAATCAATTATTTTTTCTTTAAGATTTTTCTTTTTTTTTGGGGGGGGGGGGGGGGCTTTTTATGCCTTTATTTGATAGGATAGTAGACTGACAGGAAATGGGGGGAGAGATGGGGAATGACATGTGGCAAAGGTCGTCCGGATCGGGAACCGAACCGGCGACACCAGCAGGCATCATAGCCTAAGAATTCTCATACAAACTGGGAGAAATACAACAATCTGTGCAGCAGATTTGTTAACTGTTGCGATAAAAGAAGGCTAGACTACAAAGCATCTATTCTAGACCTACTGCACATCATAAACAGAGCTGCTACCTTTAAACACGTTTTCTCATGCCAATAAAGTTCCTTTGAATTGTTAAGAAATATAGATATTTTTTTTAATATCAAGAAAATCTAGCCAATCTAATACATTATTTTCCAAGAAATGTCTTAACAAACACATTGTTTGTAAAGTCAAACATTTCAAACAGGTTGAAATTCAACCACCAGGCCAGGGAAGCTGTGACAGCTGCAGAAAGTCAGGATACTTGATTCTGTGTTATGCAGCATCATGTGAGGGGTCAAACTGGGTTTTTCATGGTTCTGAATCCATTGCAAGCATTTGTTTTAGTCCAGAGTCTAGGCTGCACCTTGTGCAGATAGATAGATAGATGCTTTATTTGTCCTTGCGGAAATTCATTTTGCACCAATGCAACCATCAGGACACAAAATCATAATACATAAACAAATACAAAATAATACATTAGAGGGGAACATAGATAGATAGATAGATACCTTTATTATCCCACGGGGGAAATCAGTTTCCCAGAGGCAGCACAGCATTTTAAGGATACAAGTTACAAAGAAGTAAGAAAAAGGAAAAAAAAGTACAGTTGTGTGGGAAAAAAGCAAGGCAAAATAAAAAGAACAATATAAACAAAGTGTCAAAAAGCTGTCCCAATAAAAGAAGAATATATACATAAAGTGTC